>NC_136061.1:1269542457-1269737539 GCF_964261635.1 Lissotriton helveticus | reverse complement strand
AAAAAAAATCGAAATTCCCTGAAAAAAACTAAGGATAAAGTGAATTTATAGTTAGATATGATAATATCTTACTTTACGTTAAAAGAAAACCCTGAGAAATACACTGAAACAAGCATTGGAAATGCAATAGGTCTCGCAATAGAATAGTTAGACATTTTTCTTTTTGCAAATGGAAGAGTGGCGTTGCGTGGATGAGTGGCGTTGCGTGGATGAGTGGCGTTGCGTGGAGGAGTGGCGTGTGTGAGTGGCGTTGCGTGTGTGAGTGGCGTTGCGTGTGTGAGTGGCGTTGCGTATGTGAGTGGCGTAGCGTGTGTGAGTGGCGTTGCGTGTGTGAGTGGCGTTGCGTGTGTGAGTGCGTTGCGTGTGTGAGTGGCGTTGCGTGGATGAGTGGGGTTGGAATGCAATAAGTATCGCATTAGAAAAGTTGTAGTTATTGGTCTTGTAAATGACATAATGTATTTATTTTTGCGATGTTAAAATTGCTATATTGATGGCTTTGTCATTTACAATGCCAATAGTTATAACGTTTGCAAATGTGACACCTATAGCATTTGGAATGCAACATGTTTAGTATTTACGTGACTTATATGGCAGCTCTGGTCGTTATGCTACATCTCTAGATAGTTTTATCTTCCGCAAATGTGACACCTATTGTAACACAATATGTGTTGTGAGGGTGAGTGAGGGTGAGGTGTTGAGGGTGAGGTGTTGAGGGTGAGGGGTTGAGGGTGAGTGAGGGTGAGGGTGAGTGAGGGTGAGGGGTTGAGGGTGAGGCGTTGAGGGTGAGTGAGGGTGAGGCTGAGGTGTTGAGGGTGAGTGAGGGTGAGGAGTTGAGGGTGAGTGAGGGTGAGTGAGTGTGAGGGGTTGAGGGTGAGTGAGGGTGAGGGTGAGTGAGGGTGAGGGGTTGAGGGTGAGTGAGGGTGAGGGTGAGGGTGAGTGAGGGTGAGGCTGAGGGGTTGAGGGTAAGTGAGGGTGAGTGAGGGTGAGGCTGAGGGGTTGAGGGTAAGTGAGGGTGAGTGAGAGTGAGGGTGAGTGAGGGGTTGAGGGTGAACGGTTGAGGGTGAGTGAGGGTGAGGGTGAGGTGTTGAGGGTGAGTGAGGGTGAGGGGTTGAGAGTGAGTGAGGGTGAGGCGTTGAGGGTGAGTGAGGGTGAGTGTGAGTGTGGGTGAGGGTGAGTGAGGGTGAGTGAGGGTGAGGGTGAGTGAGGGTGAGTGAGGGTGAGGCTGAGTGAGGGTGAGTGAGGGTGAGGGGTTGAGGGTGAGTGAGGGTGAGGGGTTGAGGGTGAGTGAGGATGAGGGGTTGAGGGTGAGTGAGGGTGAGGGGTTGAGGCTGAGTGAGGGTGAGGGTGATTGAGGGTAAGGGGTTGAGGCTGAGTGAGGGTGAGGGGTTGAGGGTGAGTGAGGGTGAGGTGTTGAGGGTGAGTGAGGGTGAGGGTGAGTGTGGGTGAGGGTGAGTGAGGGTGAGGGTGAGTGAGGGTGAGTGAGGGTGAGTGAGTGTGAGTGAGGGTGGGGGTGAGTGAGGGTGAGTGAGTGTGAGTGAGGGTGAGGGTGAGTGAGGGTGAGGGTGAGTGAGGGTGAGTGAGGGCGAGGGTGAGTGAGGGTGAGTGAGGGTGAGGCTGAGGGGATGAGGGTGAGTGAGGGTGAGGGGTTGAGGGAGGGTGAGGGTGAGTGAGGGTGAGGGTGAGTGAGGGTGAGGGGTTGAGGGTGAGTGAGGCTGAGGGTGAGTGAGGGTGAGTGAGGGTGAGTGAGGGTGAGGGTGAGTGAGGGTGAGTGAGGGTGAGTGAGGGTGAGGGTGATTGAGGGTGAGTGAGGGTGAGGGGTTGAGGGTGAGTGAGGGTGAGGGGTTGAGGGTGAGTGAGGGTGAGGGGTTGAGGCTGAGTGAGGGTGAGGGTGATTGAGGGTAAGGGGTTGAGGGTGAGTGAGGGTGAGGGTGAGGGTGAGGGGTTGAGGGTGAGTGAGGGTGAGGTGTTGAGGGTGAGTGAGGGTGAGGGTGAGTGTGGGTGAGGGTGAGTGAGGGTGAGGGTGAGTGAGGGTGAGTGAGGGTGAGTGAGTGTGAGTGAGGGTGGGGGTGAGTGAGGGTGAGTGAGTGTGAGTGAGGGTGAGTGAGGGTGAGGGGTTGAGGGTGGTTGAGGGGTTGAGGGTGAGTGAGGGTGAGGGGTTGAGGGTGAGAGGGTGAAGGTGAGGGTGAGTGAGGGTGAGGGGTTGAGTGTGAGTGAGGGTGAGGGTGATTGAGGGTGAGGTGTTGAGGGTGAGTGAGGGTGAGGGTGATTGAGGGTGAGTGAGGGTGAGGGTGAGGGGTTGAGGGTGAGTGAGGGTGACTGAGGGTGAGTGAGAGTGAGGGTGAGTGATGTGTTGAGGGTGAGGGGTTGAGGGTGAGTGAGGGGGAGGCTGAGGGGTTGAGGGTGAGTGAGGGTGAGGGGTTGAGGGAGGGTGAGGGTGAGTGAGGGTGAGGGTGAGTGAGGGTGAGGGGTTGAGGGTGAGTGAGGGTGAGGGTGAGTGAGGGTGAGGGGTTGAGGGTGAGTGAGGCTGAGGGTGAGTGAGGGTGAGTGAGGGTGAGTGAGGGTGAAGGTGAGTGAGGGTGAGTGAGGGTGAGGGTGATTGAGGGTGAGTGAGGGTGAGGGGTTGAGGGTGAGTGAGGGTGAGGGGTTGAGGGTGAGTGAGGGTGAGGGGTTGAGGCTGAGTGAGGGTGAGGGTGATTGAGGGTAAGGGGTTGAGGGTGAGTGAGGGTGAGGGTGAGGGTGAGGGGTTGAGGGTGAATGAGGGTGAGGTGTTGAGGGTGAGTGAGGGTGAGGGTGAGTGTGGGTGAGGGTGAGTGAGGGTGAGGGTGAGTGAGGGTGAGTGAGGGTGAGTGAGTGTGAGTGAGGGTGGGGGTGAGTGAGGGTGAGTGAGTGTGAGTGAGGGTGAGTGAGGGTGAGGGGTTGAGGGTGGTTGAGGGGTTGAGGGTGAGTGAGGGTGAGGGGTTGAGGGTGAGAGGGTGAAGGTGAGGGTGAGTGAGGGTGAGGGTGAGGGGTTGAGTGTGAGTGAGGGTGAGGGTGATTGAGGGTGAGGTGTTGAGGGTGAGTGAGGGTGAGGGTGAGTGAGGGTGAGGGTGATTGAGGGTGAGTGAGGGTGAGGGTGAGGGGTTGAGGGTGAGTGAGGGTGACTGAGGGTGAGTGAGAGTGAGGGTGAGTGATGTGTTGAGGGTGAGGGGTTGAGGGTGAGTGAGGGGGAGGCTGAGGGGTTGAGGGTGAGTGAGGGTGAGTGAGGGTGATGTGTTGAGGGTGATTGAGTGTGATTGAGGGTGAGGGGTTGAGGGTGAGGGGTTGAGGTTGGAATTTTTTTTTTTATTAAAATGTCGGACGCAAAGCGCCACCTTAACGCTACCTACATTTAACAGGTTAGCGTTGTAGTTTTGTTTTATTTTTCCTACCGTTACGTCTTTTTTTTGATTGACATTTTTTTTAGCCAATCGGAGCGCTACGTTTTTGACGTCGCGTTCCGATTTGCATACGTAATCGGTGGACTTCTCCAGAACATGGAGAATAGCGGGATGCGGAAGGCGTGTTCCTGTTCGTGTGCTGTTGGTGCGTCGTATGATAGGTAAGAGATTTCCTCTACGTGTTTTTTTAATCTAATTTAAAGTAGTATTGATAGTATGCATAAATTAGTTAATAATTATGAGTGTATTTATATAAATAGTGACATATTTTGTTAGCGATTGTAATTATTTTAGTTATTTATTTAATTTATATGTAAGTAAGTGTTTTTATTTACTACCTATAGTATGTTTAAGTTAACGAATGAATAGGAGTGTATTTTTAATAATGTTGACATTGCATTTTTTTGTTTGTAATATTTCGAAATGAATATTATGTAATGTAATTAAAGTCTTGTTTTTATTCTTCGATATGTAATGTTTTTATTTTCTTAAAGTGTTATGTAATGTATTATTAGCAGTTGTTTGTTATTTGACGTACAAGAGCTGTTCTTTGAGTTTCTAAGTACTCTTTTCGCCATGAATATTGTACACTTCAAAAGTATTAATTGTATTACGAGTTGTTTTGTGAAGCTAAGAGACATATGTAATGTTTATTGATGATGTTAGCGCTGAATCCAAGTTGCGTAATATGTTTTTTATATTTGATGTAATTCCGTGTGATGAACTGCTATTGTTATATGCCTACGGCTTTTTGTGTAACTCGTGACAATTGTGTTTAATCCGTCCCATTTACCGGATGAATAGTGCTTGTTTATTACCCAAGTTAAAAATAGGCTGTTTTACTTTTGTGTTTGTACATCCTCGTCCTCGCATCCTGACAGATATTTCTTCGTTCTTTTGTTGGTGTTATTTTGTCCGAATAATTTTTGGTTTGGTGACCTGAAGCTTGATAAACATCATTGCATGCTGTAGCTCACATTTGGGAAGTAGATTTTGTGTGTAACGTATCTGATGCACGACTACGTTTTCTCCCCTTTGTTTTTAATTGCGTGCAAAAATTTGTTTTTGTCTCAGAAAATGGCATAAAACTTATCTATCTGTTAAATGCACAATCATTTCTTTGAATAGGGTGGAATAGGAGGCTATTTTTTGAGTCTTTACTTATATTGTGTTTTGTTTAGTTTTATTTGATTGTTTATTTGGCTGGTGCATTAGGATGGCGTATTTTTACTTTGGTTGTTATTTTCTAGGATGTCTTTCTGTTGCGTATCTTGAGGGTGTATTTGTAGGGTGAATTAGGCTGTTAGTTTATTAGGGTGAATTAGGACTCAGGATTTCTATCTTGGAGTTAGAGTGTGGATTAGGATAGTTTATTTCTATTCTTCCTTTTGTTGTTGTATGTGTGTGTGTGTGTGTGTGTGAGGGTGAGTGAGGGTGTGTGAAGCTGAGGGTGTGTGACGGTGTGTGAGGGAAGCTTGCACTGCTGCTGTCGGTGCTGTACCTGTTCCATGTGTAAGGGAAGCTTGCACTGCTGCCGCCTGTGCTGTACCTGATCTATGTGTGAGGGAAGCTTGCACTGCTGCTGCCTGTGCTGTACCTGCTCCGTGTGTGAGGGAAGCTTGCACTGCTGCTGTCGGTGCTGTACCTGTTCCATGTGTAAGGGAAGCTTGCACTGCAGTTGCCTGTGCTGTACCTGCTCTGTGTGTGAGGGAAGCTTGCACTGTTGATGCCTGTGCTGTACCTGCTCCGTGTTTGAGGGAAGCTTGCATTGCTGTTGCCTGTGCTGTACCTGCTCCGTGTGTGATGGAAGCTTGCACTGTTGCTGCCTGTGCTGTACCTGCTCTGTGTGTGAGGGAAGCTTGCACTGTTGCTGCCTGTGCCTCACCAAGATTTATGTAAGTAAATGGAGATGGAGGGAGAGAGTTGGAAGAGAGAGTGAAAGAGGCAGAAACGTGGAGAGTAAAAGAAAGAGCGAAGGAATCTGTAAGCTGAGAGATGTGGCATAACAGAAGGCTTGGTAGTGCGGGCACTGCTGCTTGGGGTATCTGCGAGATTTGTGTAAGTAAATGGAGAGGGGGGAGAGAGTTGGAAGAGAGAGTGAAAGAGGCAGAAACGTGGAGAGTAAAAGAAAGAGCGAAGGAATCTGTAAGCTGAGAGATGTGGCATAACAGAAGGCTTGGTAGTGCGGGCACTGCTGCTTGGGGTATCTGCGAGATTTGTGTAAGTAAATGGAGAGGGGGGAGAGAGTTGGAAGAGAGAGTGAAAGAGGCAGAAACGTTGAGAGGAAAAGAAAGAGCGAAGGGATCTGTAAGCTGAGAGATGTGGCATAACAGAACGCTCGCTAGTGCGGGCACTGCTGCTTGGGGTATCTGCGAGATTTGTTTAAGTAAATGGAGAGGGGGGAGAGAGTTGGAGGAGAGAGTGAAAGAGGCAGAAACGTTGAGAGGAAAAGAAAAGAAAGAGAGAAGGGATCTGTAAGCTGAGAGATGTGGCATAACAGAACGCTCGCTAGTGCGGGCACTGCTGCTCGGGGTATCGGCGAGATTTGTGTAAGTAATTGGAGAGGGAGGGAGAGAGTTGGAAGAGAGAGTGAAAGAGGCAGAAAAGTGGAGAGGAATAGAAAGAGAGAAGGGATCTGTAACCTGAGAGATGTGGCATAACAGAACGCTCGCTAGTGCGGGCACTGCTGCTCGGGGTATCGGCTAGATTTGTGTAAGTAATTGGAGAGGGAGGGAGAGAGTTGGAAGAGAGTGAAATTTGCAGAAACGTGGAGAGGAATAGAAAGAGCGAAGGGATCTGTAACCTGAGAGATGTGGCATAACAGAAGGCTTGGTAGTGCGGGCACTGCTGCTTGGGGTATCTGCGAGATTTGTGTAAGTAAATGGAGAGGAGGGAGAGAGTTGGAAGAGAGAGTGAAAGAGGCAGAAACGTGGAGAGTAAAAGAAAGAGCGAAGGAATATGTAAGCTGAGAGATGTGGCATAACAGAAGGCTTGGTAGTGCGGGCACTGCTGCTTGTGGTATCTGCGAGATTTGTGTAAGTAAATGGAGAGGGGGGAGAGAGTTGTAAGAGAGAGTGAAAGAGGCAGAAACGTTGAGAGGAAAAGAAAGAGCGAAGGGATCTGTAAGCTGAGAGATGTGGCATAACAGAACGATTTGCAGAAACGTGGAGAGGAAAAGAAAGAGCGAAGGAATATGTAAGCTGAGAGATGTGGCATAACAGAAGGCTTGGTAGTGCGGGCACTGCTGCTTGTGGTATCTGCGAGATTTGTGTAAGTAAATGGAGAGGGGGGAGAGAGTTGTAAGAGAGAGTGAAAGAGGCAGAAACGTTGAGAGGAAAAGAAAGAGCGAAGGGATCTGTAAGCTGAGAGATGTGGCATAACAGAACGATTTGCAGAAACGTGGAGAGGAAAAGAAAGAGCGAAGGGATCTGTAAGCTGAGAGATGTGGCATAACAGAACGCTTGGTAGTGCGGGCACTGCTGCTTGGGGTATCTGCGAGATTTGTTTAAGTAAATGGAGAGGGGGGGGAGAGTTGGAGGAGAGAGTGAAAGAGGCAGAAACGTTGAGAGGAAAAGAAAAGAAAGAGCGAAGGTATCTGTAAGCTGAGAGATGTGGCATAACAGAACGCTCGGTATTGCGGGCACTGCTGCTCGGGGTATCGGCGCGATTTGTGTAAGTGGGTGACTGAAGCAGAGTGGGTGAATATATATGTCTGATGCTTGTGGATGTCTGATGCTTGCATGTCTGCTGGGGTGCAGGGTCAATACAAGTCAAGCTCTAAGTTGGTGTGTATCAGAACTGGTTGCCTTGGGGCCAACGAAGTCTGTTGCGAGGCGTGGGGGGCAGCCTTTGATGTGCGAGAGAGCTGCCGTGAAAGAAGTAAACAGCAGGCATGTAATTAGGGGGGAGGAGAAGTCGCGCTGGGGTGAATGGAGGGAAGGCAGAGAAGGGGAGGGGGGATGAATGCGAAACGGCGGGCAGGGGAGGGGGTGAGCGGCATGAGGGTGTGAAAGCAGCAGGGGCCTGGAGTGCGGCTAAGATAACTGAAGAAACGCGACACGGCAGGCAGGGGAGGGGGCGGAGCGGGGGTGTGGGAGGAGTGCGGCTGAGGGAAAATACATGCAAGCAGGCGGCTGGGGGCATGTGCACGCGCTTTTAAGCTCAATGCACATGCGCATTAAGCTTGTATTTCACGGGCACTGCAAGGAATCGCCACGATTCCTTGCAACTTGGTTAAAGACTGTTTAAGCCCCATTAGTCTCGCAAGCTCGATGCGCATGCGCATCGACAGGCGAGACCTAAAAAACAAAGGATAAAGTGACGTAATAGTTGGGTGAAATTGTCAGTGAAAACCTACATTTTAAACTTTAACAAACACTGAAATTCACCAGTTATAGTTATCTCAAGCAACTATAACTTAGACCCTTGCCATACTCTGCTTGTGTTCTCACATATTACATCACTCATGACATGTTCTATGACATAATTGATAAAAATCAATGTGACATCTGAAATGCTATCATTGACGACAACACTGTGCATGGTGGGGGTGCAAGTGCAAACTACAGCTTCTGAGCAGATTAGCCTATATTTGCTCCAGAGGCCGATTAGGAGGTAAAGGCTATAAATGATCTTATTAAATGGGGAGGGACAAGAAGAAGGACCAGTTGCAGTGAAGCGATGCTGTAAAACGGGAATATAATTTGCACTCTTCTGGATACAGGTACAGTACATAGTATTCCCACATCTTTAATATCTGATGGTATTGATTGTTATGATGATAATTACTCTGAACAACAGCACATGGTAAATTCTAATCAATATAAAATCGATGATTATTGCAGAACTGATGTTGGGAATTAATGGCATATCACCTATAATAGCAAGAGATTCTTTGACAGGTAGGCGTGTAACTCCAAGCAACCCTAACAGATAAGCATAAATCAGTAGGAGGGTTGAGAAACACCAACCAGTTTTGTTATTTGCCACAATTGTCATTTTTTCCTGTGGTGACGCAGAAAAGCTACAGACTGAGACCTCAGGACTTTTGGGGTGTCACAAGAGGAGCACTTGGGATACTGGCCTAGTGAAGGCAATTAAGGAACTATGGGTACTCACCTGATGATGGTGCTGGATGTTGCTGGTAGAAACTGGCTTGACTCTATGATGAGGGAGGAGAACTGAGGATGTCTGTGTGGTAACGGTTTTGGCAGTGACCCCCGACGACGGGCACCCAGTTGCCCGAAATGCATTTTTTAAAAAACAAAAAAAAACTGCCTCAGACGAATTTGAATCACTCGTGGTTTCTGCTAGAGGTTCGGATGGCCCCGCATAACCATTAGAAGTTTTGAAAATTGGCAAGCACCACTCCGCGTGTGGCGAAAAGAGAATAAAATGTTGATACCAAGTTGAGCATTAGTGGTGAAAACATGGATAAAGTTGGAATACATGGAGAAATGTATTTGGAAATAGAAAATTGCAGGCAGGCGATTATAGCTGTGCATTTGGTTGGAGTAAAGTTCTGCTCCAATTTCGAACTTTGGGGCATATTATCAAGGGGGTTTATCTCCGCTTTTTTGGCTTTAAAAGCCAAGAAAGCGGAGATAAAATTATCTCCCTATTACCAAGCTGTCGCTAACACCAGTTAGCGACAGCTAATAGGAGATAGCGACCATCTTGGGCCCCGCTTTGCATGTCAGTGATATTTATCACTAATGACATGCAAAGTGGGCGTGCCAAGATGTTAGCGACTGGAAACAGTCGCTAACATCGCTATCTCCTATTACCAACTTTTGGAGATATTCGCGCTAAGCGCGAATATCTCCAAAAGCTAACACCTGCCCTGAGCAGTTCTTAGCCATGTTAACCAATGGGAGGTGGATAACATGGCTAAGAGCATTTGCTCGATAATGCATGAATATCGCTGACTTTTCAGCGATATTCATGCATTGCGGCCGTTTTTTATCGCATTTGTGATAAACCTTGCTAATAGCAAGGTTTATCTGCGATAAAACTCGCCGATGTGCGGCGATAATTTTTGTCTCTAAACAAGTTAGAGACAAAAATTATCTCTATTGGTTGGTAATATGCCCCTTTGACTCTAGAACTAAACATGATGGAGCAATACTGGCTTGGCTAGGGTGTTTTACATTCTGAAGTTTTTAAATAATGTATTGGTTCTCCTTCAAAACTGCATGTTAAAGCTATTGCTTTATAGACAATCTTGTTGTATTCATATCATTACAATTCTTGTGCAACTGCTGATGTTATTATTTGCACTGTGTTCGGCGTTCCATGAGAATGTTGATCATGGAATGCAGGAGGCATTGCAGTTGGTGTGGAAGTTGTCCTACGGGTAGGGCGCTGTGCTGTGCAGCTGAAAATAAACCTTTAAACCTTTCTGGTGTGCGTTCATCTTTCTAACAAATCTTCCTGATAAATTGCCCTGTAAAATACATTATTTGGACTAGACCTGGTCAGAATTTCAACTACGCCAGAGTAATTGGAGTGATTTTGGTAATTTCGCATTACTCTTTTATGCAGAATTACCGATCATTACACGATTACTCATGCTTGTGTAATTAAGCGTCATTTGGGTGACGTTCTCCCGCGACATCTCATATAGCGAGTGAGAGTGTGTTCTGCTGTACTTAGTGCTGTTTCTTAGTGCAAAATCCCCTACCTTTTTCATTTGGAATGCAAAACTGCATTTACCCTAAGAAAATAGTGCTAAATGGGGGCAAATCCTACCTTTAGAGTACATTTAGTGAGCACAATCGTCTGCTTGTGCTTGCTATTTGTGTTTTGTTGTGCTCAGCTCTATTTCTTAGCACCAAATGCCCCATTACATCCATTTTGGGCACTAAAAGGCATTTTTACACTACGAAATAGCGCTAAACAGAGAACTCTTCTTGCATAATTAAAGTGTAATCTCATGGAATTCTTAAATAATTCCAAGTGAATTACGCTACAAGGAATTACGCAAGTTATGCCCATAAATAGTTTGGACCCATTTTTTCAAAACCTTTTTTTTAAATGCAAGTTTGTAAGGAAATCCACTTTTTTTTCACAGTTACCCCCATTGTTTTGCTGATAGTCTGCTACTGTATTTAATCGGCACAATGGGAATTCACTAATATGGTTCTCCTTGCTTATGTTCACCTTAAAATGTGAAGAGACATTGAAAGACTCATCATTCAAATGCTTGTCAAATGTGTAGGGAGGTTGGTTTTGCATAGCACTGCAGCATCACGTCTACAGAACCATTTTATGAGATGGTGGAGGAGGCAACATATATAGTCCAGGTCTATTTTGATAAAGGGCCTGTGATCATGGGTAATGCAACTAGTTTGCTTGGAAGCAGTGATCCAGCAGTTCACCAGCAACAGGTACTCCAATACCATATACTCACCTGGGCCCATAAAACACACTCACAAAACCAAGCAATAACCGCTGAAGTCAAAGTTTATGATTTTCTACAATTTCAAGATTAGTCACTTCTTATTCTCAACTAATCTTTCAGTGATCAAAAAGTTCTTTCCTCTGGTCAATGGACCATTAGTTGAACTAGTTGATGGTGAAATGACATAAAATAATCTTCTTACATTTATAAATGACCACATACTCGGGAAGTATTTTAAATCTTTATCTAAATTAATTTAATGTAAACCACTTACATAGTACAGTACAGTCTCCGTCACTCTTAGGAAGGAAGATTTGATTAATCAATCATCAAACACATACTTTTATATCTAGCAATAACTTATGCTCAGAAAGGAGAGGATAGAGAGAAAAGAACATTGACACATACGCAGAAAAATAATTGTTTAGGATTGTGTGAAAACCAACCCCCTAACCAAGGAGCTGGGAAGGGTCCCCTGGGAAAGATCAGGTGACAAAGACTTCAGGACAGGATTCAGGACAGGATAGATGACCTCTTTACCACCAACGCTTGCGTAGCACCCCTCTCTGACACTCTCTTCCTCCTCGAGATTCTTCTGCGATCTTCTTCTTCTAAATAAATTAATTTAGGATAGATGGTTCTGCATTCGATTCTTCATCAGTATTTCTCGTCACTTTGACAGCATCCAGAGCTCTGCAGCATTCAGCAAATTTCCGTCTAACTAACTAACTAAGACTACACAATTATACTCTTTGATATTCATGTACCATCCATTAATGTTTCAATATCATAAAAATGCTAACTATGATTGGACAGGCAAGGAGGGATGATCATCACACCATGCTTATTTTTCTTCTTAGTCTATTGTTCATAAATCCAACCCCTTAATTTTTATTCAAAAATCTTTATTTCCACCCGTATTCACATCTTATTAGAAACAAATGTTGAAACTTTCATGCATGTCCATTCATTCGGGATTCTCGATGCTAGGTCCCAGGGTATGTATCTTTTGTGTCCTTGGATGGCGTTCAAGAGTCTTGTCACTCTTCCGGCTCAATTTCTCTAAGCATGCGCGGAGGTCAGGTGGGTTATAGACTCTGGATTTGTACGAGAGGCCCAAATGCATACTAATAGGAAAGTCAGAAAGACAAATATTACTTTCAAAATAAAATGGTTTCACTGTATACCACCTATCTCTACTCTAATCCCATTCATTTATTAATACTTTCCCCACATTAGCATTAGTAAAATAGCTTGTGTTCATTTCAGAGAAGCAGATGCTAAGCATTTGAGTTTCCAAGCCGCCATCTGAATAGCGTCTGCTCATGCGCAAGAAATTCCCTCCAAGCGACAGCTCGTCATACTGCGTAGGTACAGGTGACTCATGCGCAAGAAAGATTTCCCGTTAGCAGCCATTTTAGAATTTCGCTCGAGTTACTTATTAGTAAAACACGTAGGCAAGCTTCTCTGTCTTTTATGTTCAATGTTGTGCATGTTAATTTACACAATACGTGGTTAATACAATATCAGAGTTGACTGAGAGGATTGCTTCTGAGCAAGTCTCTTTTCTGCGAGTCCTTGCTCCATCAGCCGCATTGCTTTGCCATGGGAGCTAACAAATATAAATGGCCTTTTCTAGAGGTATCCTATTTTTAATATTAAAATTATGATATCTAGAAAAGCTTTGAACTGACCATTCACTTCACAGAGTTCTAGCTTTAATTGAATAACCAGTAGTAAGCTAGGGAGTCCTTTGCGGGTGGAAGTTCAGTGTCGGCACCTTTTTTTCTGACACCAGTTTTGTGTTGGTGCTGCTGTTACCCTACAAGCATTCTCCAGTACAATGGTTCTGAACCTTTTGCCTTATGTGGACCCCACTGAATCCCTACTTGAAGCCAGAAGCCTACCAGAGCAACTTCTATGATCCGAAATTCAAAACACCACATAGAATATAGAAAACAAAATGCATTTCAAATGAATACTCTACTTATGAAATATTTAATTTCATTCACAAACAGAAACATATGTGAATATTGAAGGTTGAAGCATTTCAAAATTATATTTTGTTTCTAAAAGTAAAGTGACATGTTGGATGCTAAAATATCCTATTGTCTTTTATTACAAATGCATGCTTTCTTTTTATTGGTGTATACTAGTGCCTTCAATGAGGCCATCAATGGCCCATGCTGCATTCCTTTTGCTGTACTTGTCTTGCTCTCATGAATCAAGACAAACATACCAAATAAGGGACTTATTTACAAAAACTGACGAATCGCTGCGTCAAGGCAGCGATGCGTCAGAAAAACTTGTGCTGCGGTAAGTCAGTTTAAAACGCCATGATGGCACCATATTTACAATACGGTGCACCATGGCGTAACCCACATGGTACGTCACAAAAAATGAGGCATCCTTGGGTGGGATGTCGTAAGGCAAACTGACGCATGGGCAGCAAAAGTGGCTGGTTTGTGGTACATAAAGTAAACATACACATCACTTTCGAGCGCTTTAAATGTCAGAAATCTAATTTTAAGAATGACATATCAAGACCAAAAGAAATTGCACGCCTCACACAAGGCGGCAATGGAACAGGGTACAGAGAACTGCAGCCAGGGCAACAACCCTATTAACCCCAGCACCAGCCAGGATGTCCAGACAGACTCTCAGAGTAAGAGGAAGTGCAATTTCAGTGAGGAGTAGAATGGCATCTTGATCACGGAGGTGACAAAGCACGAACACCAGCTCTTTGTCACTTACAAATTGCCATTAGGGAAGAAAGAGACCATCTGGCAGTCCGTAGTGGACACGATTAATGGTGTGGGACAAGCAAAGAGGACAGTCACTGTCTGCAAGAAACGCTGGCACGACTATAAGTGCAGGGAAAGGAGAAACTATCCAAAAACCTGACGGCAGACATGCAGACATGCAGGTAAGTCATAAATTATATGCTTGACTTACAAGTAGCAGCACATGTAGCGTGTCCATCTAAATAAAATATCTATGGATCTAATCATGAGCAACCATCATAAGAAACATATACTTCTCCTAAAATAGCAATACTAAAGTACTCAGGTCTAGGCCTTGCAGGTACATGAAATGATAGTTTTTGGTCTAATAAACGTATACACATGTAATTTGTAAGACTGATTAGGAATAATGTTGTGTACCCATGGAATGGTATGCGTGGTTCATATAGGTACTCCCTAGGGTCAGTCATGCAGCATGCAAGAGGGTATAAACTATGGGCAATAACCCATGTGAAATGAGTAATGTGTAGCAAGTAGAGGTTTTGGTCCTCAGCAGTATGTAACTGTTATGGCAAATACACAAAGCCACACACATTGCAGCACTGAATGACTCTATGCAAGGTATTTCAAACATAGATAGAGGGTGGCTAACTACCTCCAAAGCAACAGACCTGTTGGACACTTTTCCAATATTGACTCATGGAAATACCTGAACCCTAGTACATAGATCATGCAATGAAATTCAAGGAATACCATGTGGGCCCTTTAACCACTTGGCTGCTAAGGGGTATGCATGTAGGTCCATTGACTTTCCATTGAAATCAATGGGAACTACATGACGAGTTACCCTTGTCATTAGCACTGAAGGGGTTAAATATCTTAGTGTCTGTCCATTCTGTTTAGTACGAAATGTTACTTAGATGCGCATAAGCCCATACTTTATCCATGTGATGAGTGCGCCCATGCATGCCCAAGATCTCATATGTATGAGTGTCTTGTGCTGTATCTTGCAGGTAATTGCAAAAGAAACCTCAATGGCGAAAATTCCATGGAGAGACAGTATGGGTAAGAGCAGCAGTAGACGGACAGTGAAAACGCCTGTATGCTGAAAACACAGTGAATACACGCCTGTGGTACTTTACACATTGGCCTTTTTCTTCACAAAACACTACAAAGGGATGATCACATGTCGATTACAGGAATATGGGCATCTGAGGGCATGAGACAGGCATTTAGCTGCATTGGCATGTATGGACTGGTGATGTGCCATTCCTACTCATACCATGCTGTCAGCACTCAGGTAGGAATCCTCATCGCCTGTGAGGATCTGCCACACAAAATTATTCATACATTGCCATGTGGACAACAGCACTGTCAAGGTTCATCAGACAGGCAGATTGAAGTTTAACCGTCTAATTCCATGTGGAATTTAAACCACATTGACATTTTGCTAATAGTTCCTCGGTCACCCCATCTCACATGTCACTGATATGTAGCACTCTGAGTGATGCGTAGGTACACATGATGCAGGGTGACAGTTGACACATGAATGTGGGCTAAAGGGTGAACCCAAGTAAGTCCTTGATATGGACAAACTCACAGAAAAAGGGGGATATGTAATTTCACCACTTGTACTGCTATAATGAATTATACATTTTAACGATGCCACCTCACAAATACATGTGCAGCATCTATACTAGACATTAATCATGTTTCGGTATGTTGAGCCTACTCACATGGTCACATAAGTCCGAACTTTGGCTAGACGTTGAGAAACTGGTACATGTATGGATCACAAAACATTTTGCTGTTTGAATGCATGAATGTCTGACAAGCCTTCGATCATTTACACTGTCCCCATTTTGGTAGCAATGAGGGATGTATTGTGCAAGCATGGGCATGGAATGATGTAAACACACAATAGGAGGACAATTCAATTTGAAAAGATGTTCACTGTGCACATTTTCACATACAAATGTACTATTGACAATTGGTAGTATTGTCTGGGATATGTGTTACACCCCAAACACACCTGTGTCCGGCTCAAATTTCGACTTGGGCAAACATGATGTGTTCGGAAAATCACAGCCCATCTCATGCAACATTCCTGTCACATAATTTGGGTAACATGTTGTCCCTTTCTGTCCATAGTACGGGTGAGAGACATTTAAACATATGACCATCTGTTAGTCTGGGGGCAGATTTAGGCCGAGGTTTCTCAGCTTTGCTTCCTCCACTCACCCTAGCGCGGGGACACGCCGGTTTGGCGTAACCAGGCGCTTTATAAATTCTTTTATTATTATGATGGTACATGTGTTATAAGCATTCACACCATAGCTGGCCAAACATTAGCACAGCAGATTCTGACCCATCGTTCTTGTGGGCCTACATACATTGCCAACTGATTCACATTGCCCTTTGTCCCTATCAGTTGCACATGCAACTTTGTCCTATTTCTGCTATAAATCTACATTTAGGGTAGTGCTTGTTTCTGCTGACTGATAATACCCCTTACACATCTCAATGCAAACAATGTACAAGAATACACACAATCCTTACACAGCACAGAAACCTTCAGGTGACACTCACTGGTAGAATTGGGATTGCTGAAGTTCTCTACCTCGCCACGGGTGTAAAGGTCAGGTCCACTTACAAGACAAAAACATGGTACATTACTCTGGGAATGCTGGGTGCATATGAAACACATTACATTGACTTCACAAATGTCTGGTATGGTCTGTACATTGGACATGTAGCATATGGCAAAGTGGAAATGCCCTAAAGATGGACATATGTATGTCATGACTCAGTGTTTTCTGACAATACCAGGCACATCACGTATGTGGTGTACAGAGGTCAGATAAAGTACAAAACCAGCCTACTGTGCTACACGGTGCAAGGGTGCCGGGCTTTGATGGCTATGTGCACAGACCAATTGGACAGACCACACTCTGCATAGCATGATATTTCTGGGGCCTTCTCAAGTCAATACATGTTCTGAACAATGCTACACACATCAGACAGTACCCATGCTTCTTTGTCTTATTCACTTCGCACCTTACCTGTTACTAGTGCACTATTAATGAACAATGATCATACAAGCCCTGTACCGGCGCATTATAGAATTGTGACCATTTTTCACAAAAGACATGTGTAAGATTTTGGGGGGAAACCAAACACCCTGTCCAACCTGTGGCCTGATGAAATATGTGCAACGTACATGGGTGGTACCCAAGGTTTGGAGTCAGTATTGACCTAGAAGGCTAGGTGACAATACTCCCAGCACAGTGCTGGATAGGTCCCACAGCACCTTTGGGCTGAATGATCTGTTTTGGCTACTGCAATGGCACTGTGAACAGGCCCCTGTGGCATGTTCTGTTTATTTAAGTAACTTACCCGTATCATGCCATACTACCCCAAATACATATCTAGCCCTTCCTGGTGAAAAAGCAATTCAAGATATTTGCTAAAGCCACACAACTACAAGCTCATGGAATCTAGGGACTTACCGATAGGCCCACCAACTTTAATTTTCAGGTGGTCGAGGAGATCTGCCTCCTGGCTGACTACATCTGCCCATCAGTGCTTCAGTTGGTGGATAGTACGCTGTACATTGAACACACAGCTCCGGTGGTACTGTACATTCTCCCAATGCTTCCGCCTGTCTCATGTAGGGTAGCCTTGGCTCACCCTACCTACACTCCCGATCATTTTGAGTAGGTAGTGGACCACCAGCCACAGCAGGCCAACAAACTCCTCCTCCAATAGATTTTTAGCTCTGCTCCTACTTGACATCTCCGTAACCAAACTACCCACCCTAAAGTCTAACGCAACAGAAACATACCCTTCCTAGTATCCCTAAAACAACAAACCTCCAAATGGATGTACACCCAACAATACACTGGACAAAACAATACTAAATACAATTAAAAGACACACATAACAGTTTAAGTACACACACCAGGGACAGGAGAGACACCAAGACGACCAAAAAAACGTGTATTTCACAAGAGCACACACCAAACACCTCCACCAGCCAGCAAAGACAAAAAGACTGCGAGCCTTATTTATGAGGCCATGCAACAGTTTTGTGCTGCATTATACCTGCGTCAGGTAATGTATGCAGGGAGGGCGTTCTCAAGCAAGTAAGCCTCATAGAAGTGACGGAGTGAAATCTATGAGATTTCACTGCACCACTTCTAGGATGCAAATGCGCCAAAACCATATGCCTGCCTCATGGCAGTCGTAAGGGTGACACAGTGCTATATACATAGCCCTCGCCCCTGCATTGCTGGAGTTGGATCATGCTTCTGACACAACTCCAGTAATGCGTCATTTTTGCGCCAACAGATGCGTCGGTAAAACTGACGTATCTGTCATTCCTTGCGACATGATGCGTCATACAGTAAATATGACGCATTCATCGTGTCGCAAGGCGGGAGCAATGAAAAGTGACGCATCGCTCTTCATAAATGCGCCCTCTAAGTGAAAGTCAAAGGAACTTCCCACTTCCTGGTTTGCAGCATGGCTAAGCAAATGCATCATTTCCTGTGTGGATGCATCACCTTTCCTACTACAGCGTCACTTTTTCTACCAATGCATCGTTTTTTTCTGACGTATCGCTAGGGAAATAGTCAATGCATGAATTAAACACAACACCTAGCACGGCATAATGCATTTTTTCTGATGCTTTGGCGTTGATCCGTGATGCATGGATTCTGCCCAATGCTCCGGGTGCAATCCATCTCGCAATGGCCCAATGCATGTGTTTTCATTGAAGCAACAAGCCATTTGTGTGTGGCACAGTGTGTTGATTGGTGCAATGCAGGTAAACACTCCCAGGGATCACAAACTATCTTTGCTGACATGGGTGAGACTTGGGATGAGTTGCATGTGTACGTTAACAGCACGCATATGTGTGACTCCTTTCGTTCATGGTGCGTACACGAGGACAGGCAATATATTGCTGTGAAATACACAGACATTATTGGCATATGTGCACATCTTGACATTATCAATATGTAATGCAGTTTATATTATGCTACCAAGGACATATGTATCTGCGTAGTAGGCATTTATTGTTCACAGATATTGCACTCCTTTGCAAATATACACATTGTCATACATGATTCTGGCCATGCTTGAAGATCATACTTTCTGTCTGCATTCCTGACAAAGGATGTGTTATGGACGAAATACTCACTCAGGCAATGAAATAAACTGGCTGCTTCAGCTAGTGTACAGTCTAGGTGGCATCCAGCTCACAGATTGACTGTCTACATATCTAGCTTGGTCTATATGTCTCCTATTCATATGTGCATGCCATAATTTATCAGAAAAAAATAACCAACAAACAACATATCATGTTGTGGTGCACACACATCTGCTGTCTGGACTTGACATAGTGTACACTTCTACATCCTGACTTACATGTTGATCCTGTAGTTTTCGGTGATAAATATTTAGAGATGGGCCTGGCCACTCTATGTTATGTGCTCCCACTACATGCATGATTGGAGATCAGATAATTGGCTAGTTGGTCCTCCCTAGTTAGGTTGTGACATGACTAATATGGTTTACATTGACACAGGCATATGTCCATGGTATATCACAGATGTCGTTGGTGGCCTGGATGACATTGGCACAGGTCTTTCATGGTACACTTACTTGCCCATGTGATATTAGATCATACGTGTGGTGCAGTTCCCACTTGTCACATGGATTGTTACACTAGTCATTGTCTACCTTCCAATTTTGTTTTTGGCATAATAGTTGTCAAGGTGCACTTTGCTTCACACATATGTACTGCTCTGTGGGCCATGCTCATGTGGGGCAGGCTGATGTTGTTATGAGGAGCTGTGTACTACATGAGTAGCCACAATACATTTTTCATTCACATGTATGTGTAGGAGTAGAAGTTGTAGGGGGTTGTGTATGTGTATGCCTTATATTTATTCTCATAGCTGTAAGAGATCCAAGTTGAGATTGGTGTCCTGACTATACTGTGCTGCCTTGTCCAGGTTGGATATTATTATATGTTGATGAGTGATGTATGACATGTTTAGCAGCATTGTGTTAGGTTTTGTGAGTTTAACATTGCTGGAATCATCTGCTTCTCATTTGAGCTACTGACTACACAGAAAAGGTGAACAGTCACATTGCTGACATACTTCAATGACTCTGTCTGCCTACGTGTATTTGAGGACATAGACAGTGTCGCTGGGACATATGCGTGTCTTGTACTGTTGGTGTCACATTGTTATCCAGGATTAGGATGTAGCCTTATTAGGGCCCGACACTAACATGGCATGCCAATCATTGCGTTTCCACATTCTTCCTGTGTTCATCTTGAAACTGTGGTCAACATTCAAATATACTGCCATGTCTTGATTATTTCCACAGTACTATCTCTCACCCCACTGAGCTTGTTCACCTGTGATTGATATGATGAGTTGGTACACCACTAAGGAGACACTCACCTCAGACTTTTCTGTGCTTTTGATGTGGTCTAACGGCTACAGCGATCAATCAATCAGTCATTCAGTAATCTCATAAAGCGTGACTACTCACCCGTGAGGGTCTCAAGGCACTGAGTGTGGGGAGGAGTGTCTGCGGTTCAGTTGAAGAGCCAGGTCTTGAGGTCCTTCCTGAATTGCGGCAGCAATGGTGCTTGCCTGTGGCGCAGATGCAGGGAGGTTTCAGGTGTTCGTAGTGAGGTAGGGGAAGGATCTTTGTCCAGCCGTGGTCCTGCAGATCTGTGTGATGGTAGCCAGGGCCTGTTGGGCAGAGCGAAGATGTCTGGTGGGAGTGTAGAAGGAGAGGCAGTGGTTGAGGTATGCAGGTCCGACATTGTGGAGGGCTTTGTAGGCATGCATGAGAAGCTTGAAGGTGATTCTTTTGTTGACAGGTAGCCAGTGAAGATCTCTCAGGTGGCCAGTAATGTGGTTGCAGCTTAGGATGTTCAGGATAAGTCTGGAAGGGGAATTCTAGACGGTCTGCATGTTTTTTTTGTAGTTTCTGGGTGGTGCCGGCATAGAGTGCGCTGCCCCAGGCAAGTCTGCTGCTGACCATTTTCCTGGAGTCGGTGGTGATCCACTTGAAGATCTTACGAAGGAAGTAGAGTGGGTGGAAGCAGAAGGAAGGAACGTTGTTGATTTGGCAGTTCATTGAGAGTGAGGAGCCCAGGATGATGACGAGGCTTCATGCGTTATCTGTGGATATGGGGGAAATTTAGAGCGCTGTGGGCCACCAAGAGGGGGAGGGGCCCAGGAAGAAGACTTTGGTCTTGTCTGAGCAAAGCTTGAGGCAGCTGTCCTTCATCCAGGTGGCGACTGCCATCATCCCTCTGTGGAAGTTGCTCTCGGCGGCAGTGAGTTCATCTGTGAAGGAGAGAGTCAGCTGAGTGTTGTCGCCATAGTAGACGATGTTGAGTCCGTGGCATCTGACGATGGCTGCAAGCGGGGCATGTAGATGTTGAAGAGGGGGGGGCTTAGTGGGGATCCCTGAGGCACCCTACAGCTGATCTCTGTTGGTTCTGAGTTGAACGATGGTTCATCTGGTGAGGAAGGAGCAGATTTATTCTAGAGCTTTGCCGTGGATGCCGGCGTTGCTGAGTATTGTACAGCGGGTGTGGTGGGAGACAGTGTAGAAGGCGGCTGAGAGGTCCAGGAGGATGAGGGCAACAGTCTTGCTTCAGTCGAGGAGGGTGCGGATGTTGTCTGTAGTGGTGAGGAGAGTGGTCTCGTTGCTGGGGTTGCACACTAGCACCACAGATGCTCAAGGGCCTGCATTGCATGCAGGACTGTGCTCGTGCAGGAGGGTGCAGCCTCGGAGGCCCAAGCATCTCTGTATGTGTTCCATGGAATGCAGCACACATTAGAAGTGGAAGTAACTTCGATGAGTTCAGTTATTTTAGATTGTTGCACATCACCTGGTTACAACAACTTGTTTGTCACATTTTACCCCTTTCCTGGGTGTGGTATGTATAACATGCCTCATGAGCTGTGGGAGTGGCATTGAGACACCCCACGACCCCCAAGGATTATCTCTCTTGCAGACAGTTTTGGCACACGGCATTTTGGGCAGCGATGCTTTGCTATGTACCTTCACACCATTCAAAGTCACACAAAGTGGCTTTAGGTGTCTTGACATGTGTGAGTTGGGGGTTTGCTTGACACATGTGGCATGATGCATGTATGGGGCACACCCCTTCATACTTATGGCCCAATCTGCTCCGTCAGACAGACACAGAGATGTACATTATGTCAGTCATTTCTGACTGTTCGTGGGTCTGTTAGGTACTTGAGTTTTGCTTACCAACAAGTAGGCCATTTCCATTTTGGCTATTCTAGAAGCGTTCATTTATGATGGAGTGTCTGAAGATGTATGCGTCATGCACACTCCCGTGTATGTGGCCAACATGTTGGTAAACATCCCCCAATGGTCCACGATGGTCCGGGCATTGATGGAGTACATGTGCTTCCGGTTCCTGTAGGGATGGGATATTGCTGCAGGGGGAACCAGTTTCACATGTGTGCAGTCCATTGCACCCAGCAGTGGGGGGAACCCGGGATGGCATAGAACTCTTGATTGGTCTCCAGCTGCACTTTTGTGTGTTGGGGAAGAGGAGGTGCTGGGGTGTTAGGTGGATGATAGCATCCAGAATAGAAGGTAAGAAGGCTGAGAAAGAGGGCTGGGAGAGGATGGCCATGAGCTTGACCTGCAGAGGGATGTTGGTGGAGTTGGGAGTTGGTGGCTGGAACCTTGGCGCTATCTGGTGTAGCAGTTGGACAATGGACTCTCTCCTGAGCCGGTGGTAGGTGATGACCTCATCCTCACTTTGATCAATTAGTGTAGTCCGCTGCCGATAAATGCGCACCATTAACCTTAGCTGCCTTCATGGTGGTGAGGGGAGGGTGGAGGGAGGAAGGTGGTCGTCTCCTAACAACTCCCAGCAGCAAAATCAGTACCTCCAGGTAGTTAGTTGAGATTGCCACACTGTTCTGTCTGGCTTTTCTTTATATGTGTGAGTAGCTGGCCTGGTATATGATGTCCACTAATGGAAGTGGGCACCCTTCACCAGTCCAGACAACCCTAATGGTGATTTAAGCAGCCTAAGACAACCTTGGAAAGCCCTCTAAGTGGTAGCTGTGGAGCGCACCCTTCAGGCTTAGTCCAGAAGGAGTGTAAGGCAGTTTTTTTTTTACCAGAATATAATCTAATAGTATAGATTATGTGAAAAAGAACCACACAAGGTATTTATTATATAATACTCTCTAATACATTTAGATATCTCCTACTCGGAGATAAACACAATGCACATAATACTTTGCAAAGAAACACAGTAAATAGCAAAGAACACACAGTGGGCGCCAGGGGGGACCAAATCATATACTAAGAAAGTGGTATAAGAACCACAAATCAGATCAAGACAAGGTCTAGAGGACGTAGAAGTGTTGGGGACCCAAGGTGAGTCGATAGGGACCCGGCAAAGAGAGTGTACAGTGTGGGAATCACGTGCTCCATACAATTCTATGTGTATGTCACGGTTGGATTTTTAAAGATTCAGGACCCTTCCCAGTGGACCCTGAAGAAACTCCGTGGAAGACAGAAGTTTGGAGAGCCACCCCACCCGTGGATACCTTAGTACCCACATTACATACACCAGGGAAGCCGGGTACATAGGTGTGAAGAGGTGTCCGAAACTGCCATCGAACCCAATAGAGGACTTCAGGTAAGTGCCACTACTGGAAGAGGAGAAAGTGTCCGGTGGAATCCAAAGGTGGAGTCTAGTTGAGAGGTACCTGCAAGCGGAGGGGACAGAGTCTATGTCACTCAAGAGTGACCAGGAGATTTGGAAGACGAATGCCCCAATGTTGGGTGTTGCAGGAGAGTTGACGAGGACCTTGATTCTGCAGCTATGAGGACCCGGCGACGCTGAGGAAGACCAGAAGCTGTACACGAGCTGTCCCACATTGGATGTCGATTGCGGAGGAGTCGTTGTCCGGCAGGAGCAGCAACAAGCCTTGGCACATGCAACCCATGCAGAAGTCAAAGAAGGTGCAATGTCAGGACCAGCAAGGTCCAGGGGACTCACCACAAGCAGGGGAATCAGGGCAGGCCCCAAGCAATCAGGAAAACCCAAAAGTAACAAAGGTGACCATCAAATGGACCAACAGGCCAGAGGTACAGGAGTCTCAAGAGGACCTCAAGCAGCTCACCAAAAGATGCAGACCACAATGCACAACGATGCGATAAGGCCAATGTTTCTGTACACTGGAGGTGCTTGAGGTTGTGGCTACTTGAAGCCCGAAGATTAGAATTAAGCCAACTAGCCTTTGCAACTGCAAGTTGACATGGTGCACAGGGGTTCGGTTATTTCAACCCCCAAGAGGGATACTGGCCTTTAACTTGGTGAGAGGGCAGGGCAGGCCTAAGGAGCTGTACAAAACCACCACCTGAGTTACAGAACCTTTATGAGTCCGGAGGAGCTCAGGATCAACAGACCGGGCGGCTAAGTTGCGGTGCCTGCGAATGCAGGGACGTGACTCCTTCACTTCAAGGGAGATTCCTTCAGGTGTCTTTGATGCCCACAGGCCTTGGAAGGTTCCTGTATGGTGCACAGGCACAGACGATGCAGCAGACTGAAGGGGAGATGAAGTTGAGCCAAAAACAAAGTCCAGCAAAGTCTAGAGTGCCCATACAGTAGAAGAAGAAGTGGTGTCTGATCTGAATCTTATCTCATGTCGAATCTAGGGACCCACCCTAAGGTAGGCCCTTAAGTACCCTAAGGAAAGGGTTGGAAGTATTCAGGGGACCCTCCCAGGCAAGGGTTTGGACAGTGAGGAGGTTACCCATGTCCTGTGTCCAGTTTTGCGCCAGAGCGGGAGCCTATGGCTCCCAGAACTGGTTTGAGCTGGACTAAGCATGGGGACACCAAGTGTGCCCCTCATGCAGACTGAGTGGCGCTGACATGTGCACTCACCCTGTCCCAATACACTAAATCCTGTCTGGGAGGTGGTCGCACCTCCCTGTGACAGGATGCCTATTGTTCTGCCTTCCCCTTCTCGAGCCCTGCTCAACAGCATGAGGGCAGAATTGTTTTTCTGGTCGGCAGCAACTATTTTGTTCTGTCCAGGTCTAGAAGGCTGGTACCGGGGACACTGAGAGCCTAACGGAGGGCTCTTCCAGTACATGGAATCATACCTTATGATTCCAACATGTTTGATACCAAACATGATAGGATTCGTTGCAGCCAGTTTCGAGATGCTCATCGCGTAATTACGCGATGCCCCTCTATATAGTATATGGCTGTTTCACTTACAACCCGGGAGAATGGACTCTGTAGGCCTTAGGGGTGTCCTGCTCACGCTTAGAACCAAGCACCTTGCCTTGAGGATTGTAAAAGGCCTGCTATAGGGGTGACTTATAGGTTTTAAGTGCAGTGACCCTAGATATAGGAAACCTATATCTTTAGTAAGTGGTGCTAGCACCAACTTACACAGGCTGCAATGTCAGGCCTGTAATTCCATTTGTAAAGGTCTCCCTTGGGTGGCATAACGAATGCTTGAGCCCATAGGGGACCTCTGGGGTACCTATGCCCTGGGTACCTTAGTACCATATACTAGGGACTGATAAGAGTACCCCAGTATCCAATCTGGGATGTACCTAAGTGCTGAACATAACAATTTAAGGGAGAAAGCAGATAGATTGGGGTCCTGATTAGCAGGATCCCAGTCAGACTAGTCAATAACAGCTTAGCACCAGGCAAAAAGTGGGGGTAACCATAAAATCAGATCCTACTTTCCTACAATAGGCCACAGCCAATGTGTGATTTCCTACACCTGGATTACTGATGAGTAGGAATTTTGACGTATTTCTGACTCAGCATGCCACTTGCTGATGATGCGTCCTTTTTCCAAAAACTCATAAATATGACAGCGTCAGTTTTACGCTAGTTTTACTGTGGAAACGCCTACCTTGCATATTTCAATTTAGGTGTCGTGCAGCCGGTTGTGGCGCAACTAAATTCCAACACAGGGCTACTACAAGTGACGCATGTGCACACATGCTTCACCTTGCAAATATGGCACACTGGAGGGTGCTGGTTGTAGTTCCTGTATAGGAATCTGTGTAAAAGCCTTACATTATTTTTACAATAGCTATTTTGCAACTTTTTGCTTGAATAATTACCTAAAAATTAGTTTACATCTCTTTAAAATACGTTTGAGGTGATTTCTTCCTATATTTGCTGTTTTAAGATTACATATCAGAATGGAAAAAGCACTGGCTTTAAAATACAGGTAAGGCTGATAAAATACTGGCAAAGTGGTAACCCTATTCCTGAACCACCAACCACCGCCGAACATTCTTAGAAGCCTGAACTCACTCATGATTAGACCCCCATGCTAGTATTAACATCTGAGTATGAAGCTCAGGTAAGTGAATGGAATAGGGTGGTGTTACTACAGCCAATAAAATCCAGTGCTATCAACCAGCTGTGCATCCATAACCTCATATTTGTTAGGCTCCAAGCCCAGTGTAGGATGAGAAGATTCTCAAAAGTGCACTGCAAGTGCTACACATGTGGAACAACCTCACCAGTGATATGAGAAATCTGACTTCCTTGTGGCAATTGTGCAAGGCTCTTGAGGGACACATCTTCTGAGGAGGCACTGACCCCCCCATATATGTTGGTAGAAGAAGCTGTTGTACTTGTCCAGTAGCATGTATCTTGCAATCATTTTCTTATATATCTTGTTAGTTCTAGTTGTATGCGCTGGTTTACCCACATGGTGTTAGCATCAAGAACTGGCTTACTTTTAAAAGGGCTAAAATCAAGTGAAGATAAACGTATAAACAAGTCCAAGCCCCTGCATGGGTAATACATGAAATAACTGAGCTCACCTGGTTGAGGTCCTGGTGCCTAAAATGGACCCAGACTTTACCACAGATGTTTTGCCTCACAGTGGCCTCTGGCGGCAAATACAGATCGTGTTGGGGCCTCTCAAGATAGAACAAGAAGTTATAAAAGAGTAATCAATAGCCAGCCTGGTATCCGCAATATCCCAGCACAGTACCACAAACAAGAGATAACAAAAAACAACAATTTCATCTTTATTAAACAAGCCTGGAAGTGCAAATCATATATTTACTCGCAGAAGAATAAGTGTGACCTGCTTCAACCATGTTTTCTTGCTCAGGCTACATTGCCTCCAAGAAATTCAGCCATACCACTTTTACATCTTGGCTCCAGAGGTGTGTACAATCAAGTAAAGCTTGGTGAGATTACATGTTTTATTTGTGTTACCATATGAAAACCACTCTCTCTAGTTCATGATGTCAGCTGGCACTTTCTTCTCTTCATTGTAAGGAGTCACCCTGTGGATATTACTTGAAACTTGTGTAGAGAAGGGTATCCATCTGAGCTTTGCCTTCTGTCTGTGAGCTGGCCTCCACTAACCTCTGCTGGGCGAACCGAATGCCAATTGAATCTGTTTTTCACAGACTATAAGTGTTTCATTTCGTAATAAACAATTTCAGACTTGATAGGCGTTTGAAGAGATTTCTTTAACCCCAGTGCCCTGATTAGTTTTGCAAATGTATTTTCAGAGGGAAGGCATGGCTTGGCAGTTCGGGCTGGACTGTTCCCATGAGGCACAGGGTCAGACTGATTTGCATATAGCCATGTCTGAACTGGGGTGGCAGAATGGGCTAAAGAACGGTGATGGGTCAAACCCAGATCTTTTGACAGGGTGTGAGTGTTTGATTGGTTCAGATGCTCCGTTCATCACCACCCCCTTTTGTACCGCATTCTACAGCAAGCATTGAAAGAGGGAATTGCCTGTAGTGATTGTTTTTGTTCAGGAAGGTGCCCCTTCCTGCACAAAAGCAATCTCCCAATGACGCAGGCATCCTTGCACCATGGTGCAAGGGTGCCTGCGCCGGCGCATGGCAGCTGTTTGTGCACCAGCACAGGGGAGAGCACAGGAATGCAACATATTATTGCTAAATATGTCACATTCCTGTGCTTTGAAAGTGCTGCAGCGTGGCGCAGTCAAAGGGCTTGCGGTGCAGCACTGCTGCACTTTCTTATAGATCTGCCCCTGGGTTCTGTAAGAAAAAGGTCTTCTGGTTATTTTAATATTGTTCACAGAGTTTTGGGAGGAATGTAACAAATTCAGATGTGTCCAGAGAACAATTGTGGATTAAATCTATATTTCACTCTGCTGTCCCCTTGTTTAATAAAATTCCACCTGTGTTGGTTATTTCCCACCTATAAAACGGATCTTGGCACCCTTCCACCATGTATAACAAATTATGGAAATCCTGTAATGTCTGAAAAGTTTCTTTATTATTGTGAAGAAGTTCCTGGTAGACAGTGACTGGACCCGAAAAAATGTCTCCATTAATTCTTGTACTCGCTGGACAGACACTAGGAAACGTTGTCCAATCTTCACGAAGTAACCTCACAGGTCTTTTAGTGCGGGGTGAGTATACAAACCAATCCTGTTTTTATACATATATAGTACAGGACCTTTAGAATCATAATACAACTGAAAACCCAAGACCGGAGAACCTGAGAACTACGAACTTCAAAAATATTTCACTGCGTGAGGAGGGGATGAGACTTAGGATGGGGAAGGGCATTGTGACTAAGAACTAGCTTCTAGGCACTACTGCATCCTCCCCCATCCCAAAAACACAAAAGCTTCCTGACTCTGCAGCCAGTGGCTGGTGTGATGGTCTCCCACCTCTTAATGGACATCGGCTGCTTTGAGCCTCTCAAGATGATCTGGAAACCCACCTTGCGTAGGGGTTTCGAGCTCACCTTCCCTTCGAAAGTGTTATATCAGTTCTTCAGTAAGTGACCGTGTGAAGGAAACTCATATGGTGTGACATGCGGTGGCACCGTGTGAGTTGCCAGGTCTGCAAGCTACTCATACCTGTCATTGGGCAACCTGAGAGCTCTGCTTCTGTATCGTGACCTCTATCGCAATGCCTGAGTTATTTCGTAAGCAGTCCTCTTTGTGTGGCTTTGTTTGATTGTGTGTTTTACATCTTTCAAAAAAAATATTATAGGTATTTTATGCTGAAAGAGACGATGCTGTAACTCCAGATTTTATGAAATGCAGCTGGTCGGGAATGATGCCAAGTGTTGCTTTGTGTGGTCAACAGCAAGAATGGGCTGGAGTTCAGTGGAGGTGACACTGTCCTTCTATAACTCCAGGGACCGCCTTAATAAACAAGGAGCAGTAATCTAATATGTGAGACTGAGAACCATGCTTGAATCATTCACCCAACCATTAAACCCAGCCTCTCAGGCCATGCAGGAGCACTGACCTACTGTTTTTTAGGTCTGGCTTAGAGACAAAAAAAATTAAAATAAAAACACATACATACATAATACATATAAAGAAATAAAGACTTAGGGACACGTGCATCAAGGTATGATTTTGCGAGTCCTTAATTGCGGGCATTAGGGAATCGCAATTAAGGACTTGCAAAAGCCTATGCATGTAGGAATCGCTATAAAACAGCGATTCCTAAACATTCCTTATTTGCGACTCACAAATTGTGAGTCGCAATTAAGGAATGGCTTTCCACAGGCCCATAGGAATGAATCGGAAATTGCATGCGCAATTTGCGAGGACCAATTGGTACTCGCATATTGCGCATGCAATTTAAAGGGTGTCATAATGCACCCCTGAAACGGTGGTGTGCACCCATGTTGCGCACACACATGCCCCAAGGGCGTGTGTGTGTGTAACCTGAAATTTTTTTAAATGCACTTTAGTGCATTTTTTTACGTTTTTGGAAATTACCGACCAGTTTAATTGCTCGGTAATTTGCGGCCCCAAGTAGCGAAATCGCTATTTCAAAGTGCTTCTTGCATTGCATTTCTTAAATGCAATCGCAATTTAGGAAATTGTGATTACCTAAATTGCGCGTCCACAACACTTTCATGCATCGCAAAATGGCCTTTTGCAATCGCAAATGGGCGATTTTTGCGAATCACACCGTTTGTACTCTCAAAAACCCTTTGATGCATGTGCCCCTTAGATCAGTCCTCTTCATAAGGCTTGGGCAGAATTTCAATTATACGTGAGTAATACAAGTCATTTTGGTAATTTCGCCTTACCCTTTGAGGTGGAATTACAGATAATGACTTGATTGCTCCTATTCGCCTAATTAAGAGTAATTTGGGGGGAAAAATCCTACCACAAGAGCACATTTGGGGAGCTTCAGTGGCAGCTAGCACTTGCTATTCATGTTTTGCTACATTTAATGCTGTTTCTTAGTGCAAAAATGCATCCTCACGTCCATTTTAGCGCCAGGCGACATTTTTTGCTACGAAATTACTCTAAGCGCATAATTACTCTTCTTCTGTAATTCATGTGAAAATTTTGTAGAATTCTTAGGTAATTCGGCATGATTTTGAAACACGGATATATCAGAGTTACGCCCATCCCTACTCTTCATCCATTGGTCTGTTCAAGTGTTGTTCACATTTTGTTTTCCACTCACCATGGTATACAGCAATGAGTCAGCCTGGCTCCTCCACTGGCTGTATTGCACAATCGGGCCAGCATTTTGCATAATCGTATGTGCATACCCGTCTAATAAGAAGTGGATTGCAGTGCCAAGGCTAGAGTGTCTGGGCTTCAGGGACACTCCATTATGTTTAGGCTTGTGACAAATTACTTTGTGCACCTTGTATCTTTTTGCCCGCAAGAATAAATAATAACATACAGCAAGCTTGCCAAGGCCAGACCTATTGACTTTGCCAATGACTGTCTCTCTAAGTCGTGGGGGTCTGCACAGAGCACTATGCTGAATAAGTGACAAAGGTCTCTACTGCTTCCAGTAGTCACCCAAGAATCTCTCATTTGCGTAAATCGCGGGTGCTTACTCCTGCTACAAATTGACGCAGAAAAAACACCCATTGGCTGTTTGAGCACCATTGACTAGAGAGTAACATGCCCTATTGGCGTTTATTACCCATTCCAAAATAAATCTGGTGCAAACTGCGCACCTACTAATTTGTACCTTCATTAAAAGGCAAATTAGCGCTTTGAGCACCAATATCCGCAGGCCCAGAGTGCATCAACTGGCAAGAAGGTCCGAATCTATGTCCCTGATATAGAAAGCCCCCAAAATAAGTCAATCAAATATAACTCTGCGCACATCCGCAAGTCACACAGTCTATGTCAGGGCCCCTGGGCAGCTGCTGGGCAGGCAGGTGAGGATTTGACGTCCAGCGCCCCGGATAAGGTACAACCCTCCACAACCAGGGGGAAAGCAACTACCTCCCTCCAGAATTTGTTTTAAACTGATGCTTTTTTAACCCTTTGCGCATCCAATAATTTGTAATGCACCGTGCGGAGATTCCTTTTACAGATGTGGGCTATATATTTTGTGTATGTTCTATGTGCTCCCGTTAGTGAGGCACGTGTGAGTAGGTATTATTCCTCCCAGGCCCACTACATAGAGAACAAGGAGAGACTCTAACAGTGCCCCAAGGACGGTGCGAAAAGCAACATCTATTTATTACAGGGTTTTGCCCTGAAAATGGGGCAAAACATGCGGATTTCGGGGCATATTATCAAGAAACGGCGTTAACATTATCGCCGCTTTAGCGGCAGCAAACTGCCGCTAAAGCGGCGATAATGGGCTTGATGATATGCCTTTGTGAATTCCCATAGAAGTCCATGTTCTGAAGTGAACATGGGCTTCTATTGGAATTCTCAAGGGCGTATTTTCAAGCCCATTATCGCGTAACGCCGTGCTTGATAATATGCCCCTTCGTTTCTTCCGCACCAGAATCTGCATATCCAGGCATCTACCAGTTTTTTCCCACTAAATTTCGACAGGCCTAAGCTACAGCAAATACTTTTCCTGAGGAAAACTGCGAGGATGTGGAATTTGCAGCGAAACCAGCAATTCCCACATTTCCCAGCATGCAAAGCAGTGTTGCACACAAAAATGTATAGCCATGAGTGGAGTGCCAGTCATGAAAATGAGACATTTGGCTGGTCTCTGCGTGTCTCCCTCTCTGTGCCACAGAAGCCGAACTAGCCGTACCCACCAATGACGCAGTTATTGTCCCTGTTCCTCTCAGTCTCTCCCTGCGCCTTCTTCCTGAAGTCGGGGTCGCCTTCTTTTCATGTAGAGGGTGCAGCGTGCTTTGTGGCGTGCCTCATCACGTCGACACCTCCCTCCTCTCTAACACACTCTCTCTCTCTCTCTCTCTCTCTCTCTCTCTCTGCCCCTCTCCCTCCCTCTCTCTCTACTGAACTCGGATTACCCTCCAATCAAGCTGTCTCTCCGGTGTCTCTGGCGCTATTATGGGATTGGCAGAGCTCGGCGCGGCTGCAGCCGCCCAGGGCGTGAGTGGGCAGAGCGGAAGCAGAGAGCAGAGCCGCAATCAGCCTTCTGGAACGCGCCGCACGGATCAGGCCACGCTCCAGGAGGGGAAAACAGGGCAGGGGGAGAGGCACAGGGCAGAAGCAAAGAGGCAGGAGGGAGGAGAGGCGGTAGAGCGCAGATAAAAACAGAGCACAGAGGCAAAGAGAACACATAGCAGAGAGGAAAACGCATGGCAGAGAGGCAGGGGAAGAGAAGGGTCGAAGCTGGCAGGGCAGGAAAAATAGGTAGGCACTGGGCAGAACAAAGAAGGACTCAGGAATGTAGGATGTAGAGAGGCCCAGAAGCAGTCGGGGCACAAAGAGTCAGGGAGGTAAGTATCGGTCAGAGGAAAAAAGGACACAGGAAGGTAAGATCCATATATATATGCAGCCCGAGGCCAAGATTTACAAAGATTTGCCTCGAGGTTGTGTCACTTTTTTGGCGCAGCCCCATGATAAATATATTTTGGTATTTGCAAGGCCACACAATGTCCGATTTGCATGGCTTTGTGGGGAAAAAAAAGGAATGCAGCGCATAACGCTGCCTTGCGTTACCTTACTAAGGGCAGGTATTTCATCGGTGGACCATGGGCGTTGTCGTGCACCCACCCATGTATTTTGAAGCAAACCCATACTTACTTGTGTGTCACCCAGATGTAAAAATTCAGTGAAGATAACTCCATTCTTTCAGACTATCAAACAGGATTGCACCCAGGAAGAGGCACAGAATCTGCCCCCATTGCCAACTAGGATGACCTTAAAAACACAGTAGACCCAAACGGGGTTGCCGCACTTCTTCTCTTGGACCTCTTATCGGCCTTCGACACAGTTGACCATGACGCTGTAATACAAAGACTCTACAAAACTGGACTAGAGGGGTCTACTCCTGACTGGATCACATCCTACCTTCAATACAGAAAAATGTCATCCATTCGCCCCCTTTCTCATCCAAACCGTACTTCACAAAAGTTGGGGTCCCTCGAGGCTGTATCATCTCATCCATGCTTTTCAACATCTACATGAAGTAATTACCGGCAATGATCACTGAATTTCACCTCATGTGCTATAACTATGCAGATGACACAGAAACACTTCTAAAACAAGAAAGCCACAAAGACTTCTAGATTTGGAAACTCACAAATCTTCAGTTGCCTTATAGCTGTTGATCAGTGGATGACATGGAGCCGTCGCGCTTTACAAATTTCTCATCTTCATCATCATCTCAAATTGAATGCTTCCAAAATGGAAATTCTCACATACGGCAATAGGAAAAACTATGACCCACTCCATGCCTGGTCTGACAATCGGAGAACATCCTCTAAAGTATCTAATAAAGTAAGAAACTTTGCAATTAACATGGACTCCAAGCTATCAATGAATGCCCAAGTGGACAAATTAGCACAATTAAGCTTCATTACTCTAAAAGCTCTGTAACGCTTCTTTCCCCTCCTAGGATTTCCAGACAAGGTCCAAGCTACTATCTCTCTTGTACTGTCTGAACTTGTATTTATTTATTAGCTTTGAAATGGTATGACACAGTGCAATATACTAGCAATACACATGCATCCCCCCAAATTAGCATGTTTCGACCTTATAGTCAGGTATTAGAACATCAGTGATCAATGTGAGTACACTGCACAAATATCCCTGATCACTATGGATGCAGTATTAGAAGACGTTTTTTACTGAGTCAATAACAATGCACACATGTCCGGTGCTGTTTAAACTTGATTACGCCAAAGGCCTCTACCATGGTTCCTCTTCATCTATGAAAAAACTACAACGGATTCAGAGCTCTACTGCCAGACTAGTCCTACTTGTAAAGCCACAAGCCCACATCTCCCCTGCCTTGAGAGTCCTATATTGGTTACTGGATGCCAGAAAATCCACATTCAAGCAGTGTTGTATCACCCCCAAAGAAATACATGGAACAGGACTGCTCTCCATCAGGAATAACATCACCAAACATTCAACAAAAGAACCTCTGCTCAAGATTGGCTCCCCTCCTCCAAATCCCAGCGTACAAGGGAAAAAAACATAGGTGATACATCTTTCTCTGTTCAAGCATGTGCTTGGGGGAGGCCAGGTATACCACCGATTTCATGGAAGATGAGCCTGATTGGGTAGGTGCACCCCAGTGCATATTTGAGTCAGAGGTTAATTGGTTTCTGGTGCTCAGCAGCAGTTAATTCTCAACACGGCACTTAGAACAGTCTGCCACATGGTGGCGCTGCTCATCTAACTTAGAGATGAGCAGAACAATGTTTTTTTTTTATAAATACAATATACATTGAAAATTACTAATACCTGCATACCCAGCCATTCCTTTAGCTTTGGAGACCTGGAATAACCTGAACTGTCGCACTTGCAGGTGAGAGAGATGGTTAGTAGTTGTTCTGGCAGTGATGACGGGTTGATGGTTTTTGAAAGCTTCAGTGGCCATAGTCAGGGCCCTGGCACTAATTACCCACAAAAATAGGCGTGCACTGAGGAATGGAAGGTGTCCACCTAACACATGGAGGTGTATGTGTTGAGTGCAGATAAGGCAAGCATACAATTCAAGATGTGCTGGGTAGGGAAAGATATATGTCGACTCCACTGGTTGCCTGTTGAGCAAAGAATCCGGTTCAAAGCACTCTGTGCTACTCATAAAATACCTGTGGGCTCCGGGCCATTGATTCTCAGTGACCTAAGTCACCATTATATTCCTTCCCGCACTCTGCAGATCTACACTTGATGCGGGTGCCATGATTCTGTACAGCCAGAGTCGGAGACCGTTCATTCAAAGTTTTAGCACCTACTCTATGGAACTCGATGCCTCTCTCTATTAGGATCATCCCCAACCTTTTCGTGTTCAGAAAGGCAGGAAATACATGGCTGTTTCAGTAGCAGAATCATTACAGTCATCTCCTCTCCGTCTTTTAGCGCTGGGACATCCCTTTGCTGGGACAGACATGCGCTCTATAAATCGCCTAACAGAACATAACATCACTGAAAAGGATGCGCTGGGTGGAGGATTATCCAACGCCGGTGGCAGGTGTGCTGAAGTTGGCCTGGTCACATGCTGCACTCCATGGATGGTGTACTTAGAAATCAGGTAAACCACACACCTCATGGAAGGTAATTCCATTCGCAAGGAAAAAGGTGCACACCAGGAGCACTATACTCCTGATGAGGGGCGGGCCCACCTCATCATACATGCCAATAGACCCGATTCAGGCGGAAAACTACCAATTTTTCAAGCCAAAAATGGCTTTATTTTAGCTGTCTCCCGCCTGAAATTGCAATTTCTACAATAGAAGTCAATGGGGAATTTTCATTCTCCTGATTTTTTATTTCAAATCTCCCACGCCCCTGTCCTAAAATGTTGGCATGTATGCTTCATAACCCCACGGAGGCGGGGTGAGGGGGTAGGTATACCCAACACCCCTTGCGGGGTGTGCTCAGGTGGCGCGACACAGCATCAACCCATGAATAAAGTGAGTGCCCGGGGGAGGGAACACCTCATCGACACATGGAAGGGGTGCTCTGGGAGGGGGGAGGGCGAGATGAGGGGGGATTGGTATACATGCACAGGGAGGCTGAAAGCGGCACACATGCGCACTCCTTACCTAAGGCCACAGCTTTCATCCCTTGCCCTTTGCCTCTAAATCCAAGCCAAAGAGCAGCTCGGAAGACTTAATTAAATCCGGGCGGCGAGAGAGACGGCCCTGCAGAATATTAACAAGTGTTCGGCAGCGCGGAGGAGCGCGCGCCGTAGCTCATGGAGTGCAGGTAAGCTGCCCCCACACCCCCTGAGGCCTCTAGAAATGAGGGAATCCAGTAACACACACACACACACACACACACTGCACACAGATTCTATTAAAAAAAAAAAGAGGGAGGGAGGGGTCTTCTTCAAAACTGCCCCACACAACACGACCCGAACGCCACTTCTAGATGGTTTAACTGCCCCAGAACAGAATCCTATTAATAAGGGGTTGCCCACTGCGTCCTGTAAAGCCAGAGTCCGGGTGACCTATAGAGCAATCCGGCAGTGCCAGATGGGCTGGTCTGACAGATCAGTGAGCGGGCTGGTTTTAAGCAGTTTTGGGGGCTGTGATATGGGCAAGTGGGCCGGATTACAATGTTCATTCCTCTGATATTACTACAAGTATTGCCTATAGCAACAACAAATGGGTTTGCAAGTGTGAAGCGTTGCTGCTGCTTTTGTTACAGGGGGGCGATATTACAGTACTGCTGCTGAACTGACCCCTAGTAACAAAAAAGACCCACCCCCCTAAAACCGACCCCCACCCTTCCAGCCCACTGGAAAAACGCTCGATGGCCACTACGGCCCTAACCCAACCCTGTGGAAAGACTAGAGGTTGTTTTTTGTGTCGCTTAAGGTAGATGTTTACCAATTGGGGTCACTGGCTTCTTAACTGGAATGTGACGCTTACAACCCGCCTTAAAGGCAAGGGCCTTCATAAGTGTCCCTACGTCCTTGGGATTGTTAAACCCACAGGACGTTAACCCTCAGATACTAGGCAGAAAGAGACATATCGACAAACAGGACATAAGTTAAGCAGAGAGAAAAGAAGGAAGATAACCACATGTGCAGAAAGAAAAGCAGACAGAAAAGGAAACAGACAGACAAGCACAGAGATGGGTACAGAAAGAGAGGTATGCGGGCCGAAAGCAAGCAGGGGCGCAGCTATCAGTGGTGCAGTGCTTAATTTGTAAAAAAACGTTGTCCCGGGGCCCTCGGCAGGAGGACACTAGAGCTTGCACCATCCATTGCCCCTGGCAGCACTGCCAATGACCGCACCAAAACACTACAAATCATCAAACTCTTAAAAGTGTGACAATTCATACTATCACAGGCCCCCACAGTTATAAGAATAGCTTTGGAGGCAAATACTAATAATGTGAAATGTAAATTTAAATAATAAGCAGAAATTGTTGTACTCGTACCTAAATTGGCAGACACTACTACCATGTGGCAGACAGTCATAAGCCCCGGTGCTGGCAATTAACTGCCGGTGCTGAGCACCGGAAAACACTGGCGCAAATTAAGCACTGCACTGGTGCAGTGGCACCGTGACATAGAGTGCAAGGGACTCAGTGAACCCTAATAATGGCCGCTCTTGTCTACCTAACGGTTGGGCGTAGGGGGTGCAGAGGGAGTTTCTTGCATACATTAGGACCTGTGGCGATAGGAAAACAGAGACAGAAGTATGCTGGAAAACAAGCACACAGAAAAGCAGCCAGAGGACTGATAGACAGCCAGGCAGGGAACCAGACACATGGAGGAAGATTGAGTCACTGAGACAAATACATACAGAAGACCAGGCAGACAGTCAGGCAGACACACACTCTAAAGGAAAAGCTGGCAGGTAGGCAGGCCGGCTAAAAGACAGACACACACGAAGAAATACCAACAGAGACCGACAGGGAAATAGATACACAAGCACACTAAGGAAGAAGACCAACAGGGAGACAGAGGCGCACCGGAAGTCGAGCAGGTTGGAAGATAGACTTGTGGCTAGACAAGCAATGCCCACAGAAAGACAAGCAGAGTCCCTATCAAGGACACAGGCAGAAAGAAAAACAAAGAAACAGGAAGCAAGAAGCAAGAAGCAAGAAGAGATACGGGCTGGGATGCTGACAAAAACACAGAGACATATGCAGAAATACAAGTAGACAGAAAAATAGCGCTTGGACAACCACCCTATACCTCTTTATTTGTGTGCAATGGGGAGAGACAGCTTCTCAGAGGCGTCCTGTGAGAGGCACCAGGCGTTTTATACATTTTCCCTTCAGGACAGTGGTTAATTTGTAAAATAAAAAATAAGTGCAGGGGCTCTCGCCAGAAGACAGCTTGCACCAGCCCATTTCTCCTAATAGCGCCATCTAAAACAGAGCTAACTACTAACCATGAAAGTGGGGAGAGGATGTGGCATAATTGCCAGAGCTGTCAACTTCAAGAGCTGGAGAACCAAGTTCAAGTCTCAATGGTGGCTCAACATCCTGTGATTCCGGGCAAATCACTTAATCTCCCAATAAATGAATGTGTACTTAACTGATGTTCATGAAAAGCGCTGGTGTTGATTAAGTGCCGGCTCTGAACACGGGAAACCACCAGCTCAAATTGAGCACTGCTTCAGGGTTAGGTTGAGACCCAGAACATGTGCAGGCGGCCCAAAAAAGTGCCCCTCGTTTGCGGGTCACAAGCAGGCCCGGACTGGCCGTTGCGGGCACCGGGCAATCCCCCGGTCGGCTGCATGGGTGGGGGCCTGTTTTGGGCCCCAGGGGGCCGTTTTTGTTACAGCGCCGTTTTTTGCAGCATAGCTGCAAAAAACGCCCCTGTAACAAAAACGGCCGAAAACCGGCACTGGCAAAGAGCGCGGTCGCACCCCCAACACCCCCCCCTGGGAGAGGGGGGCTGGCCGAGCACTTTGCCAGGGCCGGTTTCGGTTCCCAGTCCGGCCCTGGTCACAAGTAATGGAGGATGCAGAGTTTTCATGAAGTATTGCTTATTAGTTTCAGGGGGTTCATATTGGGAGTTGGTTAAGTAATAAGAAAAGGATTTTAGAAATATGTTGCTAAAGTTGTATAACTCACAAGTAGAGGCTGTGCCTCATTTAGCAAATATTTGTAGTAAGAGCTGCAGAGCATGCGCTCAAAGACAGGCAATGTGGATTTAAATGTAATTTGTATGCCCTCTAGCGCGTCATAGGGGACGGGAATTGACAAATCAGCACTTGGTGATCTTCAAACCACACATTCCCACTACAAGGTAGAATCAAAATACAGCAGAAAACAGAGAGGCGCGTGCTTGATCGTGATAAGGACTAGCGGCGCTCCCAAGTTGCTGCCCACAAGCCCTACGCCATGCTGTTTCCCGCTCAGGGGATTATTTACCAGTCCATTGTGCTGCTGGTGCATCACTTTTTGTGACGCACCGGCGGCGCAATGGGCCTGCCCATATTTACAAGGTTACGTAAAGTCACCCTGCATGACTTTTCATGGCCTTGTAAATATGGGCCCCTTTCACACGTTACTCTACGTGAAAGGGGCGTTGCTGTGGGTGTTCTCTTGCAACATCCATGGAACTTGACGCATTCCCAGAATTACAACATTTTCTGAAACTGGGAATGCATCAGAATCCTATGCCTCCCCAGGGGAGGCATAGGAATGGCGCAACGAAGAGAAATACTCTTATTTCTCCTATTTTTTTCTTCTTTCTATGCATGCTGCAGATAGAAAGAGGAAAATGCCATTAATTGGTGTCCTTTCCGCACAAGAACCATCATCCCCACAGTGCAGGCATCCTTGCAAAATGATGCAAAGGTGCCTGCACTGGCACATGGCCAAGAATTGTGCGCCAGTGTATGGGAAAGGACAGGGATGCATAATAATGATGTTGTTATAACACTTCCCTGTGCTTTGAAAATGACGCAGCACGGTGCAGCTAAATGGCTTGCGGTGCCTCGATGCATCATTTTCTTCAAGATGAGCAGGGCCAGACTGGGAACAAAAACTGGTCCTGACAAACTGTGGGGCAGAGGGGAAGCGGCCGAGCTGTTTGCTAGGGTCGGTTTTGGCCAATTTTGTTACAGGGGGCCAATATTGCTGGCCCGCGGTAACAAAAACTGCCACTAGGGGCCCAAAACCAGCCCCCAACATGGCGGCCATTGGGGAAATGCCTGGGGCCCACTACAGCCAGTCCGGCCCTGTGGATGAGGCTCTGAATACAGTGCAACTATTTTCTGTCCCAGGACTTGACTAAAACCTGACTCAATGGGATGACAATTTCATCCCCAAGAAAATGCTACAGGAACTCACTCTCTATTGCCTTTTCTCAAGGATGACCAAGCACCTCCTGTCGTGGGGTGACTCTTCATGTCTGTTGACAGTCAGATGTTTTCCAAGACTGAGTCTCCAGTCAGTGGGGTCCCTGAGAGTTGCCAAGTGTGAGGCTGGCCACCTTCCCTTCCAGATTGCTTTTAACCCCATTACGTGATATGAAGCAATTGCCAGAGTGCATGCAGCATGCTGCAGGGAAGCTGCTCCGCACAAGCATCCAAGCACACTTGGGGGTATACTTACAAGCTGCTAGCACCACCAGAATGTCAAAAGCGGCTTTAAGCTACTTTTTGTGGCTTAACGCCACCTTGTAAATACGCCCCATTTACACGCATCGCTTTGCTTGAAAGGGGCGGGCAATGGATATTGCTGTGGGCATGCCACTGCAACACCTAATGCTTTTTGACTCTGCCCCAGATTTACAAGGATGTGTACATCTGACACAGCGCCAAAAACTAACAACATGCAAGAGCAGGCATTAGAATGGCGCAACGAGGAGACATACTTTTATTTCTCCTCGTTTTTTCTTTTTCTGTGTGTGCTGCATTCCATTAATGATTGTTCATGTGCAGGAAGGTGTACCTTCTTGCACATAAACAATCATTCCCTGCACTATGGTGCAAAGGTGTCCGCATTGGCGGTAGACAGCTAATTTCAGCGCCAGCGCTAGAGAAAACATTGGGGTGCGCCGTATTGTAAATATGTTGCATGCTTGGGTTTTGGAAATGTCGGAAGCGGCGCTGCCAAATTTGGCGCAGCACCGAGCTCCGACATTTCATTGCAAATATGCCCCCTTGATTCAGAGTGTGAGCCCAGCTGAGCCATGACTGACAGGAGGCGGCTTAGCACACTTAGATTCAAGCACTGGTCTAGCAGGCACACGCTGAATGATTGAAGTGATTTTTGGACTCTGGCAGGAGCGCTCTTCCTTTCATGTTCAAAGAGGTGCTATTGCTGTGGACAATGATAATACTCGTCATTAACACGCACAGAGACATTTCACTGGTGGTGTGCATTAGCCCTGCAAGAAATACGAGCACTCTGCAGGCTTGGAAGGAGGGTGAGGAAGGCCCGCTGATTTCTGCCTCTGTGTCTTATGATTAAAGAGAACAGATTGAAGTGAGTCTACACTCCCAGGCTCCAGTCTTGCCTGGTTCATGAGGATGGCAACAGTGGAAAAAGGGCATGGCAGCAGGGCTGGATTGGCCGTAGCGGGCAACGGGTGTTTTCCCTGGTGAGCCGCTAGGGTGGTGGCTGGTTTTGGGCCCCTGTGGGCCGTTTTTGTTACCGGGGGCCACAATATCAGCCCCTTGTAACAAATCAGCCGAAACCGGCCCTACCAAACAGCTCGGCCACACCCCCATCCCCACCTGCCCCTCCCACACCCCCCAGGCCAGGGCCGGCCAAGCAGTTTTGCCAGGGCCGGTTTCAGTTCCCAGTCCAGTCCTGGCAGGCAGTGCCAGCCACGGGTAGCTGGCAGAGGCTTCATAGTCCAGCGAGCCAGTGTAGCACTGGGTGGGTAAGATCATGTTGGTGTCAGTCCTCCGCCACGTGCTGGGTGCAGGCAGACAGATTGATGTTCTCTGTAGTCTTGGCCTGCATTTATCACCCCTCACCATTCGAAGCACAAAGAAGCCTCTGAGCGGAAGTGATGTCACCGCAGCTCCGGAAGTGTCTCCCTGTGACCAGGATGCGCAGAGAGGGTTGTTGCATTGTAGGTGAGGGCACAGGAATTATGTGTTTGTGGCAATGGCATTATTCACATTTGTATGGATGTGCCACATAATCTATTATCTGCTGCCTAATCTGCAGATTTGAACTATAAAAAATAGTTTCTAGCTCATACAGATCAGATGTTGCTAAAAACTCATCGATGCCTGTTGCCGCATTGGAAGGCCCTTTGCAAATGTTGACCGGTTATCTGTCTGTAGCATAATGCTGTGTTTGTGTGTTCAGCAGGGTAAACAGTCATAATATCGATTCCAAAATATAGAATGGACATAATATCGAAGTAAAAATATAGAATGGACAAAATATCGAATGAACACAATATAGTGGTTAAAAATATCGAATTTAAGGTAAGTAATATCGATTTTCAAAATATAGAAGTCAAAATATCGAAGTATACAATATAGGCATTAAATATATCGATTTTTTAATAATATCAATTTTTTAAAAGTGTTTTGTATGTTAGTATTTGTGTGAAAAGTGTATATTCATTTTTGTAATGTATGTTTAATGTATTTTAAGTAATGAATTTTATGTTATTTAATTTTTGCGTAATTTAATTCTGTAGCGGGTTGTGGGTTTATAGGGGAATAGGGTGGGAAGTAATTTAATTATATTAAATTAAATATTAATTTTTAGCAATTATTCTTAATTTTTAATTAAATTTTGCTTTCTAGTTCTGTAGCGGGTTGTGGGTTTATAGGGGAATAGGGTGGGAAGTAATTTAATTGTAATTAATTAAATATTTTTATTTATTTATTGGCATTCATTTTGAATTTATTGTTATTTTTTAATTGGTAATTAATTTTTATTAATTGCCAATTAATTTGTATTAATTGATTAATTGTTAATTATGTTAATTTTCTAAATTTATTTTCTGTAGCGGGTTGTGGGTTTATAGGGGAATATGGTGGTAAGTAATTTAATTGTAATTAAGTAAATAATTTTTTTCATTTATTGGTATTGATTTTAAATTTATTGTTAATTAATTTTTAATTGGTAATTAATTTATGTTAATTGGCAATTAATTTTTATTAATTGGTAATTATTTTGTATTAATTAAATATTTGATAATTATGATAATTGTATTAATGTATTTTCTATAGAGGGATGTGGGTTATAGGGGAATAGGGTGGGAAGTAATGTAATTGTAATTAATTACATATTAAAAATACTTTTTGTGTATTGATAATTAATTTACTGTTAATTTTTAATTGGTATTAATTTTTATTATTAATTAGTTTTTGTTATTGAAAATTAATTAGTTGTTAAATAATTATGAACAGGTTATTAATTTTTAATAACTAATATGTAGTTGTATTTCTAATTAATTATTACATAATATTAAATTGGTTATAAATTTCAATTAATGTTTTATTGGTATTGATATTTAATGTATTTTTAATAATATATTAAATCATTACTTTCCCTACTGTTAAACTCACTGGAGTGGGAATAGTAATTTTCATCCTCCCGCTATCCAACGCTTTCCCTACTGTTGCACTCTCTGGAGTGGGAATAGTATTTTTTACCCCTACGATATCCAACGCTTTCCCTACTGTTGCACTCTCTGGAGTGGGAATAGTAATTTTTACCCCTACGCTATCCAAAGCTTTCCCTACTGTTGCACTATCTGGAGTGGGAATAGTAATTTTCACACTCCTGCTATCCAACGCTTTCCCTACCGTTGCACTCTCTGGAGTGGGAATAGTATTTTTTACCCCTACGCTATCCAACACTTTCCCTACTGTTGCACTCTCTGGAGTGGAAATAATAATTTTTATCCCTACGCTATCCAATGCTTTCCCTACTGTTGTACTCTCTGGAGTGGAAATAGTAATTTTTACCTTCCAATATCCAACACTTTCCCTACTGTTGCACTCTCTGGAGTGGGAATAGTAATTTTTACCCCTACGCTATCCAACGCTTTCCCTACTGTTGCACTCTCTGGAGTGGGAATAGTATTTTTTACCCTCCCGCTATCCAACGCTTTCCCTACTGTTGCATTCTCTGGAGTGGGAATAGTAATTTTTACCCTTAAGCTATCCAACGCTTTCCCTACTGTTGCACTCACTGGAGTGGGAATAGTATTTTTTACCCCTACGCTATCTAACGCTTTCCCTACTGTTGCACTCTCTGGAGTGGGAATAGTAATTTCTACCCCTACGCTATCCAAAGCTTTCCCTACTGTTGCACTCTCTGGAGTGGGAATAGTATTTTTTACCCCTACGCTATCCAACGCTTTCCCTACTGTTGCACTCACTGGAGTGGGAATAGTATTTTTTACCCCTATGCTATCCAACGCTTTCCCTACTGTTGCACTCATTGGAGTGGTAATATTAAATGTTACCCTCCTGCTATCCTACGGTAAAATATTGTACATTTTTTATTAATAACTTAAATTAATTATATCTTAATTTTAAGGTTATTTGAGTATTTTTAAGTATGTTTTAGTTAATTACATTTATTATTTCATTAATTTTAAATTACTTTTAAGACATTTAAAAAAATTCGATATTTTGACTGACTATATTTTTTACAGACTATATTTTGGATTCGATATTTTTGTACTTACCTGTTTGTACATAGGAATTCGATATTTTGGCATTCTATATTTTGGTGACTATATTTTGGTAAGTCTATATTTTGTCATTCTATATTATGTCAGTGATCCGTTCAGCCGGCACTAATGAGGTGAAACCTTCTCCCAGGCACTGTCAACATGCGTAAAAATGTCAAAACCATGAAATACTACAATCACAAAATGTGCCACACTGCGTTGCGTAATTTACCTTTCTTGCCACATAATTTAGTCAACACTACATAATAAGATCCTCTTAGGCTCCTGGCTGTAGGCGGTGAGGATCGGGAATGGCCCATACCTGGTTTGGGAGTGTAAATTGATTGTGGGTGGGCCACTGCTCTTCCCAGGACGAAGGAAGTTGTGTTGGACCTCCCTGTTATCAAGAAAGCCAACAAAATGTCAGGAATCGGTTATCATCGAGTTTGGGGTAGTCATAATGTTGTCATGAATGCCCACATTTATACCACTACGACGTCAGAATGTTATCATGAGTGCCCACAATATGTCAGAACTGGGTCATCATCATGCTTGGTTTAACCATAAAGGTGTCAAATAGGGAAACATGTTGAAAACATTCTCATAATGTGTCGTGGATTAACCACTTTTAGTAGGGCTATCCAGAATATAACTAAGAAGGCCCACACTGTGTTGTTAAGTATGCTAATGATGGCTCACTATTTTGCCAGACATAACCAGAATGTTGTCAAGTATACCAGCAATCACAAGTTTCAGGGCTATAACATACGTCAGACCTCTGCCACCTCTCGGACAATACATTCACACTCACTCTCATTCACTCACTCACTCACTCACTCATTCACACACCCGCACACTCTAACAATACACACACACACACATACATATGTGGGAACTTGTGTGGGAATACCCAGGCAATTAGGGGCTAGTGAGTTTCAATTGTGTCAATGGGAGCCTTTTATCTCTGGTGTCCTCGGGTCACATTACTCAAAATTAACGTTTAGCTGTTGCAAGATGGTGACCAATGAATGAACTGTTGTTCCACTTCCGGTGAGCTTAGGGGCAGCTGTGTATAAGGAAGCTTCCTTATTGATAGGTTATTCCCCGCTTGGTGACTCGGTTCACAGCCAGCCTTTCCCTTCGCCTCTGCATTTAGTTTGTCCTTGTGCTCCCTCCCTCGCATTTCTGTCTCCTTCAGATCTCCTTGTCCTGTTTCTCGGAGTTTGCACCGGGTGCTGCCTTCTACCCTTGGCTCCTATGTCCTGTCCATCACGGTCTGGTTTATCCGATGGAAATATGATGTCTTTTTTCCCTCATTTGGGAAGGTGAGACTGATCTTTATAATCATTTACAAGTGTCATTTATTTTGCAGGTTATTAATATATAGTTTGGGTTCCCATTACTCTCTGTGGTGGTTCTGACTTACCAGGGTGTTAAATAGTCCAGAGACCGAACTGTTAAGCAGAGGCCACGGATCGGGTCCTGTGTTGATCAATTTCCTACTCTTATTCCTGTTCCCCTCCACAATTTCTACTGAGATATTATATTTGAATAAGTCTCATGCCCAGCAGACAGTGCGGCTGTGGACCATCACAGGATCTGATATGTTGCTTGGCGTCTAGACCGATCCAAAATTGAGCACCGAGTCCCTAATTAGCTCTTGACTCTCAAGGTTACGAGACATAGAAGAAGGTGGCCAGAAACTCAGGTCTCAGAGGCAAAATTAGCACACAATAATGGTACAATTGCAGCCAGTGGTTTAAGAAAAACTACTTTATTTTGCACACGTCTATATACTACGCAATAAAATAAATAAATGAACACCGAGTCAAATGTAATACGGGTCTTACACAATTAGCAGAGCTCTCCCGTGAGTCTTTGCGAAAGTATTTTCATAATCAATAAGACACAGCACATGTCCTTTAACAACAGGTTTTCTCAATAATCTATCCCTGCCCAGAGTATTTGAAAAGTGACTGTGTATTGGCTTTATCAAAGGGCTCTCCACAATCAATCACCCACTGCCGATGGTCTTTGTCAACAAGGTGTATGTGCCACGTCAGGCAAGCAAAGAGTTAGCGTTTTCTTTCCTGAAATCCTGCTTACAAGAAAATCACACAAAGACTCCCATGGGGTGGGGATTTAAGTCTAGATATGTGCGCCACCGCTGGGTGATTTTGGATGCTTTTTGTGGTTTTGAAAGCTTGGTCCAGGGAGAAGAACCAAGCAAGCTCCAAGCCCTCTTGGGGGCTAAAGGGGGACACAGGATGGAAGGGGTCACAGGGATGAACCTCCTCCTGGGCTGTACTTTGTTGATTCAGAAAGAGTTCCCGGTCTCCCTGGACATTTCTCACACAGGAGGCCCTTGGGTTGTGATCTCTTCTCCGGGGTCCCTTTTATTCTGCAGGGATTGCTCCTGGCATCCCTTTCTACAGTGACTGGCTTTCTGCTTCAAGGCAGAATCAGGCTGCAATTCTAGCAGAGTTCAGGACCCCGCGTGGGGTGTGCAGCTCCCAGTCACTGGGCAGCGGAGCCATCACCACATACATAATGCAATGTGGATGCTCTGCGGCAGTCTCCTGGGTCGAGCATGCAGTTCCTCCTTCTTCCTTGCAGTCCTCAGCCCTCCCAACCTCGCCAACCTTGCCGGGGAGCTGACTGATACTCAGGAATCTTCTCCCACTGCTGTGTGGAGCCTCGATTCCTGTCAGTGAGACATTCCTGGAACACTCTCCAGTGTTTATCTTTGGCTAGAAGATGCAGATATTCATTCCAGAATCCCTCTCTGTTTTCCATTACATCTGGTTCTTGGTGTGTTGGAGAGTTTCCCACAGCCGTCCCAACAGTAGTCCTTTGAGCTGCGTAATCAGCAACAAGAGACAGTGGACTTGAGTGCGCCCAGAAAGGAGGTGGAAAGGAAAGGCCCGAAAATGGATCATACATTTGTCTAGTCTAACACATAGCAGGGGCGCATGCTCTCCAGAGCTCGACAGTGGACCTTATGTCCCTACACTCACTCACTTAGGCACACAGATAAATTAACACATACACTCAGTCATAGCCTTTATCTCAGGGCTACACTCCTCATTTACTTCCCAAGTGGCAGCACTGATATTGACTTCCGGTTCAAACGTCCCTCTGAGGCAGAAGGTCGAGGGAGGAGGATGCTGCAGCTCAGTGGAGGCGGATTCCTGGTACTAGGCCTTGGTGGCGCTCAGGAGATGGAGACCTGCTGACTCCAACTCTTTACAGGGTGACCAGATTTTGAAAACTACAAACGGAGACAGGCCAGAAATAAAAGTAGGACTAAAGTCTTTCATCTTACTTCTATATCTGGCCTGTCCCGTTTTTTGTGTAGTCTTGGAAATATGTGCGTATATATATATATATATACACACACACACGCACACACACACGCACACACACACACATATATAAAATAGGATTTTGCATTAGTTACTTTTAGCAGTCGAGCAGAAATCGTAGATATTACTGACCGGTTGCAATGAATAAAGGTAGAATACATGTAATATGGTGGTGAGAATTAACCAGCCTAAGAGAGTAATCCATGCACTAGCAGCCAACTGGGCATGAACATAATGAAAGAGGAGGGGGGATGCCCACTGAGGTGCAAAGGGAGACCCAGAAGAAGGCGTGAACCTAAACGCGCCGGCCTCGGATTAAAGCACTAATTTGCATAATCCTGCGAATAGTCAATGAAGCCTTAATCATTGATGAAACAATCATGAAAAATTAATACTCATTACCAGCAGACTGGACTAGGGAAACGCCCTCTACGCCGGGATCAGCAAGTCTCTGCTCCACAAACTCCAAACTATACAGAACCCCGCAGCCAGACTCGTCCTCTTCATCCCTCGGCACGTACACATCACCCAACACCTGCAGAACCTCCACTGGCTCCCCGTTAAGAAGAGGGTAACTTTCAATATACTCACCCACGCCTACAAATGCCTCCACAACACTGGACCCCAATACCTCAACGAGAGAATCTCCTTCCACGTACCCAAGCGAAACCTCTGATCTGCCGACCTCGCCCTTGCCGAAACCCCACGCCTCTGCAGAGCCAGAACATGTGGAAGAACCTTCTCCTACATCGCAGCCAAGACCTGGAACGAGCTCCCGATGGACATCAGACGCGCCCCCTCTCTGAACAACTTCAGGAAGACACTCAAGAGCTGGCTCTTCCACTGAACGGAGCTAATTACCCCCACCCCCCAGCACCTTGAGACCCTCACGGGTGAGTAGCGTGCTTACAATCCCCCTGATTGATTGATTGAAATAAAGGTGAATGTCAAATCTACGAAGATCGGCGTCTGTGGTGTTTACGTTCCGCCATATGGCAAGTCAAGGAGGGTGACAACATCTGTTGCATATATATATATATATATATATATATATATATATATATATATATATATATATATTACACACACATCCTCCTGATCGAAGAAAAGGAGTGCGCCCGACCAGATTCCAGGATTAACAGGTATTCTTTATTTGTTACAGCAGCCAGATTCATGTCCATCCTAACGCGTTTCAACTACATCAGTAGTCTTGATCACAGGTTTGAGCTGCATACGGGAGTCTGTGGCGTGGTTGCTTATACGCCGTCACAAACCACACCCATCACGTGTGGTCCTGAAATACTACAGTTCCCAAGGTGCACTTTTAAAATGATACGGTCTCCCCTTCATTCTTGATTATGAAAGACGGTTTCCCCTTTGTCATTTCAGTTCAAGGTACAATGTACTTGGCAGGGGTAAGACACCACATTTAAAGTTATTAGACCACTCTGTGCTTGGTCTAGCGAAGATTGGCCGATGAAGGAGTTTGCGAGGCGTGGGAAGGTGAAGCACACTTGTGAATCACGTCGGGTTTCAGGCAGCAGGTACCTGTGAACATTGTGAATTGCAACTGCAGCCTTCAAAATACGAGCAGTCTAATAACTTTAAATGTGGTGTCTTACCCCTGCCAAGTACATTGTACCTTGAACTGAAATGACAAAGGGGAAACCGTCTTTCATAATCAAGAATGAAGGGGAGACCGTATCATTTTAAAAGTGCACCTTGGGAACTGTAGTATTTCAGGACCACACGTGATGGGTGTGGTTTGTGACGGGGTATAAGCAACCACGCCACAGACTCCCGTATGCAGCTCAAACCTGTGATCAAGACTACTGATGTAGTTGAAACGCGTTAGGATGGACATGAATCTGGCTGCTGTAACAAATAAAGAATACCTGTTAATCCTGGAATCTGGTCGAGCGCACTCCTTTTCTTCGATCAGGAGGATGTGTGTGTAATGTCAATTGGAGGTTGTTCGCCCCCAGCGACCTGGCCGCCCCTAGAGGTGTCCGTGCTCTTGCGGACGAAACGTGTGGCAATATATATATATATATCATTCCAAGCCCCCAAGCTTTAGAGATGCACTCCACGAGAGATTGCTTCAACAGAGCCTTTATTGCATAAAACAGCGTTTTGAGCCCAGTCAATTGGTATCCCTACGCGTTTCGGTGCTCCTGCACCTTAATCATAGGATGGGCGACGTTGAAACACGAAGGAATGAACTGCCGCATTTATTACCCATCAGGCATGTGTTCCCAGGTGAACAGCATGCCGGGAGCAGTAGTCCTGATTTTTCCCCTTTGGTGGGGTCCGTCTTTCAGCGAATTTAAAACTGCCCAGTTTCGTGTCTCTGCATTTCTTACGACCCTCCAGTGGGTCCCAGGCTCAAACCGCTGCTTTGAATTGTCCCACTCTCGTGCTGGAACAGGCTGTAATCTAGTTTACAGCCACACAGAACTTCTTCCGGTGTATAGGCGGTGCAAACTCCCACGGCTGGAGCAACCGTGTACAAACATCATTCCAAGCCCCCAAGCTTTAGAGATGCACTCCACGAGAGATTGCTTCAACAGAGCCTTTATTGCATAAAACAGCGTTTTGAGCCCAGTCAATTGGTATCCCTACGCGTTTCGGTGCTCCTGCACCTTAATCATAGGATGGGCGACGTTGAAACACGAAGGAATGAACTGCCGCATTTATTACCCATCAGGCATGTGTTCCCAGGTGAACAGCATGCCGGGAGCAGTAGTCCTGATTTTTCCCCTTTGGTGGGGTCCGTCTTTCAGCGAATTTAAAACTGCCCAGTTTCGTGTCTCTGCATTTCTTACGACCCTCCAGTGGGTCCCAGGCTCAAACCGGGTAATAAATGCGGCAGTTCATTCCTTCGTGTTTCAACGTCGACCATCCCATGATTAAGGTGCAGGAGCACCGAAACGCGTAGGGATACCAATTGACTGGGCTCAAAACACTGTTTTATGCAATAAAGGCTCTGTTGAAGCAATCTCTCGTGGAGTGCATCTCTAAAGCTTGGGGGCTTGGAATGATGTTTGTACACGGTTGCTCCAGCCGTGGGAGTTTGCACCGCCTATACACCGGAAGAAGTTCTGTGTGGCTGTAAACTGGATTACAGCCTGTTCCAGCACGAGAGTGGGACAATTCAAAGCAGCGGTTTGAGCCTGGGACCCACTGGAGGGTCGTAAGAAATGCAGAGACACGAAACTGGGCAGTTTTAAATTCGCTGAAAGACGGACCCCACCAAAGGGGAAAAATCAGGACTACTGCTCCCGGCATGCTGTTCACCTGGGAACACATGCCTGATGGGTAATAAATGCGGCAGTTCATTCCTTCGTGTTTCAACGTCGCCCATCCCATGATTAAGGTGCAGGAGCACCGAAACGCGTAGGGATACCAATTGACTGGGCTCAAAACGCTGTTTTATGCAATAAAGGCTCTGTTGAAGCAATCTCTCGTGGAGTGCATCTCTAAAGCTTGGGGGCTTGGAATGATGTTTGTACACGGTTGCTCCAGCCGTGGGAGTTTGCACCGCCTATACACCGGAAGAAGTTCTGTGTGGCTGTAAACTGGATTACAGCCTGTTCCAGCACGAGAGTGGGACAATTCAAAGCAGCGGTTTGAGCCTGGGACCCACTGGAGGGTCGTAAGAAATGCAGAGACACGAAACTGGGCAGTTTTAAATTCGCTGAAAGACGGACCCCACCAAAGGGGAAAAATCAGGACTACTGCTCCCGGCATGCTGTTCACCTGGGAACACATGCCTGATGGGTAATAAATGCGGCAGTTCATTCCTTCGTGTTTCAACGTCGCCCATCCCATGATTAAGGTGCAGGAGCACCGAAACGCGTAGGGATACCAATTGACTGGGCTCAAAACGCTGTTTTATGCAATAAAGGCTCTGTTGAAGCAATCTGTCGTGGATTGCATCTCTAAAGCTTGGGGGCTTGGAATGATGTTTGTACACGGTTGCTCCAGCCGTGGGAGTTTGCACCGCCTATACACCGGAAGAAGTTCTGTGTGGCTGTAAACTGGATTACAGCCTGTTCCAGCACGAGAGTGGGACAATTCAAAGCAGCGGTTTGAGCCTGGGACCCACTGGAGGGTCGTAAGAAATGCAGAGACACGAAACTGGGCAGTTTTAAATTCGCTGAAAGACGGACCCCACCAAAGGGGAAAAATCAGGACTACTGCTCCCGGCATGCTGTTCACCTGGGGACACATGCCTGATGGGTAATAAATGCGGCAGTTCATTCCTTCGTGTTTCAACGTCGCCCATCCCATGATTAAGGTGCAGGAGCACCGAAACGCGTAGGGATACCAATTGACTGGGCTCAAAACGCTGTTTTATGCAATAAAGGCTCTGTTGAAGCAATCTCTTGTGGAGTGCATCTCTAAAGCTTGGGGGCTTGGAATGATGTTTGTACACGGTTGCTCCAGCCGTGGGAGTTTGCACCGCCTATACACCGGAAGAAGTTCTGTGTGGCTGTAAACTGGATTACAGCCTGTTCCAGCACGAGAGTGGGACAATTCAAAGCAGCGGTTTGAGCCTGGGACCCACTGGAGGGTCGTAAGAAATGCAGAGACACGAAACTGGGCAGTTTTAAATTCGCTGAAAGACGGACCCCACCAAAGGGGAAAAATCAGGACTACTGCTCCCGGCATGCTGTTCACCTGGGAACACATGCCTGATGGGTAATAAATGCGGCAGTTCATTCCTTCGTGTTTCAACGTCGCCCATCCCATGATTAAGGTGCAGGAGCACCGAAACGCGTAGGGATACCAATTGACTGGGCTCAAAACGCTGTTTTATGCAATAAAGGCTCTGTTGAAGCAATCTCTCGTGGAGTGCATCTCTAAAGCTTGGGGGCTTGGAATGATGTTTGTACACGGTTGCTCCAGCCGTGGGAGTTTGCATCGCCTATACACCGGAAGAAGTTCTGTGTGGCTGTAAACTGGATTACAGCCTGTTCCAGCACGAGAGTGGGACAATTCAAAGCAGCGGTTTGAGCCTGGGACCCACTGGAGGGTCGTAAGAAATGCAGAGACACGAAACTGGGCAGTTTTAAATTCGCTGAAAGACGGACCCCACCAAAGGGGAAAAATCAGGACTACTGCTCCCGGCATGCTGTTCACCTGGGAACACATGCCTGATGGGTAATAAATGCGGCAGTTCATTCCTTTGTGTTTCAACGTCGCCCATCCCATGATTAAGGTGCAGGAGCACCGAAACGCGTAGGGATACCAATTGACTGGGCTCAAAACGCTGTTTTATGCAATAAAGGCTCTGTTGAAGCAATCTCTCGTGGAGTGCATCTCTAAAGCTTGGGGGCTTGGAATGATGTTTGTACACGGTTGCTCCAGCCGTGGGAGTTTGCACCGCCTATACACCGGAAGAAGTTCTGTGTGGCTGTAAACTGGATTACAGCCTGTTCCAGCACGAGAGTGGGACAATTCAAAGCAGCGGTTTGAGCCTGGGACCCACTGGAGGGTCGTAAGAAATGCAGAGACACGAAACTGGGCAGTTTTAAATTCGCTGAAAGACGGACCCCACCAAAGGGGAAAAATCAGGACTACTGCTCCCGGCATGCTGTTCACTTGGGAACACATGCCTGATGGGTAATAAATGCGGCAGTTCATTCCTTCGTGTTTCAACGTCGCCCATCCCATGATTAAGGTGCAGGAGCACCGAAACGCGTAGGGATACCAATTGACTGGGCTCAAAATGCTGTTTTATGCAATAAAGGCTCTGTTGAAGCAATCTCTCGTGGAGTGCATCTCTAAAGCTTGGGGGCTTGGAATGATATATATATATATATATATATATATATATCCTTGTAGATTCTGTATATGGCGTGCTTACACCACAGAAAAACGGACCACCACGCAGCAAGTAAATATTTCAGGAAGTTTTATTTTCTCTTCTCACGATCCTTCTCTGGCATGACGCGTTTCGGTTACCAAGTAACCTTGATCACATAGCGACCATGCAGTAACCTTCCACAATAAATACTTAATTTTTGCAACCATTTACACCACGTGGTGATAACAAGTGAAGAAATACCTATTAGGACAATGCATTTTTCTTCTTGTGTATGCTTTACAAAATTCCATGTTGTTATAAATTCTCAATGGCATTGACAACTGATCGTTTTCGATAAGCCATATTACCTGAATGTGCAAAATATATGCCATAAATATTAAATAAACAATAAATATGAGCAAATGCAATTTCATGGTATTTACATTATTTAAAACACTCTAAAATTCATTTCATTGTAGAGAATTAAATATAGCAGCTTTAAATGCTTAAAAAACAATCTACTGTTGTGCAAACTTGCGCATTGGTTCATTATGAATTTCTAAAATACCAAATTATTAAAGCAATAACAGCATAAAATGCTTTAAAACCAAACATGTGTAAAATTACGCAGATACAGTACACAGAGGAACCTCCTCCTATATGTGCAAAATGCCTATCGACAACTATCCTCAACACCAATTTTTTTTTTTAATATAGCATACTTAGTATTTTATAACTTTCTATGATTCTGGGACCGAGCCCGGGCCCAAAACCACATACGTTATCTTTATTTAGTCCAAAAAAGTGCTCTGTGCATATACAAATAATGGATAAAATGTAAGTGTATTTAAAATTTCTTAGGAATGAGAGATTGACTTCTGCATTTGCATAAAAAATCTGATTTCACTATTGCCGTATTCTACTATGTACTTATTTGTTTTCATAGGAACGTGTGCATGTCTTCCGTGTTATTTAGTCCATTTGGAGACTTACTGTTTAGATTTAAAATGTATTTCGTCTCCAGTTGCCTTAAAAGCTTTTCCCTGTCTCCACCTCTTTTGGGTACCGGTACCGCATCAATGACATAGTAATTTAAGCAATTAATATTTTTGCCATGTATTGCTTTAAAATGCCTTGCTACCGGGTAGGTGGGATCACTATTAATGATCGCTCGTATATGCTGCAATATTCTTACATGCACTGGTTTGATAGTGCTGCCCACATATCTGAGCCCACACGTACATGTAAGTATATATACAGCAAATTCCGTACGACAATCATAATTGCCTTTAATCTTGTGTTCACAATCACAAAAAGGGGTGTTGTACTTGGTAGTGTTTACACCAAAATTACAGGCCCGGCAGGTTGTACATTTGAAGAAACCTTGTTTAGTTGGCAACCACATAGATGTAGGAGCCCCTACTACCTGTGGTAGTGACACATATGCGGCCATGTTTTTACTTTTTCTAAAAGTTACCTGAACTTTTTCTGAAAGGTTTTCTTTTAAAATATTATCGGTTAAAACTATTGGCCAGTTTCTGTTCAATATTGCTCTTATTTTACGTTCTTGTCTGCTGAACGTAGTGATCACTCTTGGTGCCTCTTTACTATTTACAATTTCATCGTCTTCCTCGGTATCTGATGGTAAAAGATCTATTCGAGGTTTTGCATCTGCCTTGATGGTAGCCTTATTAAGCATATCCTCTGTATACCCTCTAATTTGCAACCTCTCTAAACTTGCGTTTTTACATTTTTCATATTCCTCGGGGGTACTGCATATTCGTTTTAAACGCAATACTTCCCCGTAGGGAATACTAGCAATCAGGTTTTTCGGGTGTGCACTAGATGCGTGGAGGGTCGCATTGCCTGCAGTTGGCTTTCTGTATGCAGTAGTGATTAATTTGTTGTCAACTACCTGTACTTGAACATCTAAAAACTCAATTGAGCTCTTACTGCAATGAGATGTAAAATACAGGTTGTAATCATTCACATTCAGTTTTTCAACGAAGTCTTTTGCACTTTGACTGTCCCCCCTCCAAACAATAAAAACATCATCTATAAAGCGTACCCATAGACACATTTTTTGTTCCATTTCTTGTCTGTAGTTTTTCCAGAGGACCTGCCTTTCCCAGAACCCAGCGTGCAAACACGCGTAGCTCGGGGAAAAGCAGGCCCCCATTGCCACCCCTCGTTTCTGTCTGAACACCTCTTTGCCAAAAGTAAAGAAATTGTTATTTAAACACCAAGTGATCAATGACATGAGCATCTTGTTGTGAAGTACATATTCTGCTGGACGTGTATTCAAAAAGTATTTTACACCCTGCAGACCTTGTTCATGATTAATGCTAGTGTATAGCGACTCGATGTCTAGAGTTAATAGCATTAAATCATCAGTCCATAACATCTTGTCAATACGTTTCAAAAAATCGCCAGGGTCTTTTATATATGACAGCATACCTTTTACCAAATCTTGTAGATAAAAGTCTATATATGGTCCTATTTGTTCCGTCATGCCATTGATGGCTGATATTATTGGGCGACCTGGTATGGGCATTTGTCCTTTATGTAACTTTGGCAGCAAGTATAACAAGCATTAGAAATGCAATCGGGCTCGGATTTATTTGAGTTTGAGCTAATGGCATTGTAAATGCCAATGTATTGTTGCTATGTGTTATGGAGTGTGTTCATGTGGTGTGTACTGCCAGTGATCTCCTTGTGAGTGTGAGAATATTGCACCGTTACTGCCTGTGATGTCCTTCTTGTGAGTGTGAGAAGCTTGCACCTCTGCTGCCTGTGGTCTCCTTGTGAGTGTAAGAAGCTTGCACTGCTGCTGCCTGTGATGTCGTTCTTGTGAGTGGGAGAAGATTGCACCTCAGCTGCCTGTGGTCTCCTTGTGAGTGTAAGAAGCTTGCACAGCTGCTGCCTGTGATGTCCTACTCACTACTCTACTCACTACTCTACTCACTACTCTGCACTCACTACTCTACTCACTACTCTACTCACTACTCTACTCTACTCACTACTCTACTCACTACTCTACTCACTACTCTACTCACTACTCACTACTCTACTCACTACTCTGCACTCACTACTCACTACTCTACTCACTACTCTACTCACTACTCTGCACTCACTACTCACTACTCTACTCACTACTCTGCACTCACTACTCTACTCACTACTCTACTCACTACTCACTACTCTGCACTCACTACTCACTACTCTACTCACTACTCACTACTCACTTCTCTACTCACTACTCTGCACTCACTACTTTACTCACTACTCTACTCACCTCACTACTCTACTCACTACTCTACTCACCTCACTACTCTACTCACTACTCACTACTCTGCACTCACTACTCACTACTCTACTCACTACTCTCCACTCACTACTCTACTCACTACTCTGTACTAACTACTCTACTCACTACTCACTACTCTACTCACTACTCACTACTCTGCACTCACTACTCACTACTCTGCACTCACTACTCACTACTCTGCACTCACTACTCACTACTCACTACTCTGCACTCACTACTCACTACTCTACTCACTACTCTACTCACTACTCTACTCACTACTCACTACTCTACTCACTACTCACTACTCTGCCCTCACTACTCTGCCCTCACTACTCTGCCCTCACTACTCTGCCCTCACTACTCTGCCCTCACTACTCTGCCCTCACTACTCTGCACTCACACGGACAAACAGTTGTACGGCAACACTCTCCGTAGAAACCTTCTTTTAAACATAAATATATTTTATTTCATGTTAAGAAGTATATATAAATAAAACAAATATTGTTATTACAAAATATGTGAATAACTTTTAGTCAATGTAAGTATTTCTTTAAAAAACATTACATTATTTCAAATAAATTCTATACGTAAACTTTAAGATGCATGCAGAGGGGTGGGGGCAAACCTGAATTTGTCAATATTTGTGAAGCACAGCTTCGGCGTTTCCTCTGCACTGGGAGGGGTCAGAATTAAGGGTATGGAAAAAGTTTTTTTTTTTTTTTTACACAGGCTACTTTTGCCAAGTGTCTGGATTCCGACATTCAAGTTGGAGAAGTTCCTCAGTTTAATTGCATCTTTGCCCGTGTAAATATGAGCCACAGGTGTCTTTGCCCTTTAAACGAAAGCCTCTCTCCGTTCTGGGGCTTTGGAACTCTCCCCGGCCTTCGGCGTGCCTGGCAGCGCCTCTCCTGCCTCTTCGCGGTGAAACTGACCCGGCCCTACCAACGCTCACGCATCGGGCGTGAGCACGCCTGTGCCGGCCCCGGCTCTTCCTCTCGGCTCGAGGACAGAGTTAAAGGCGGGCCGGCCCAGCGGTGCAGGAGGGCTCCGGGAGCAGTGCGGGCGGCAGGGGGAGGCTCGGAGTCCCTGACGGGGAGTGCAGACGAAGCCTTCAGCTTTCACTCACCCGTGGGGGCTCTGGGCACTCGGCGACTTCCAAGGATTCCAGCGGGAGGGGCTGGAGCGCTCTCACGGCTGCAGGCAGGCACACAGAGCAGAGCGGTGCGAGTCTGGTGAAAGGAACGGCTCGCACCGCGGGGGATATTAACAGTACCTTGGCACTTGCAGGCAGGAGCGGCAACCAAGGGGAAGACAAACGTTGCGGGCCCCTAGCCCGAGCATGTATGAGTCATCTTCTGTGAGCCTCGCCTGCTGCCTCTCGTCATTTAACATTGAACGCGCTCACCGCTGTGAACGCGTTCGCATCATCTGGCTTGCATTACACGGGCACTCTGACAGCTCGTAATTAAGATTAATCACTCTGCCATGCTCGTTCTCGAACACAAAATGCCACATCGGGCACGCGTACATTACTTACAGCCTATCACTTCAAGGCTACTACATACACAGCACAGGGAAGACGAATCACTGACCAGATGCCAGAAAACGCAAAGGAATGTGTGGAATTCCTCTCACCAAGGCCCTTCTTCTTCTTCTTCTTTTTTTTCTTATAACATTAGGATCTCTTAACTACTCCCCCAGGGGGAGGAGTCCGAGCCCTAAAAAGGGCATTGCTGGATGGGTGTTATACATGAATTTAAATTTTTCACCAGTTATTAATCCTTCATTTTTCCATTTTTGTAATTTCTTTTTAATACTGTCTTTGGCTTTATTGTACATTTTCATTGATGTTTTTTCATAGCAGTCTGTGTTATCTAACTGCCGCTTTGCCTCTGCCTCATAGTCTGTTTTGCACCAAAGGACAATATTGCCCCCTTTGTCCGATTTTTTCACCACCACCTCAGGATTTTTATTTATTTTTTCCATTAATTTGGTGAACTCTATCTGTTGCTGATTAGGTCTGCTTTTGTTACGATTAGTTTGGCAATTCAGTTTTTTCATTTCTTCAATAACACGGTCATGGAACACATCAATCGCGTCTTTTGGCATGAGAGGAATGAATGTCGATTTGGGCTTAAAGGGGCTTTCTCCCGCACCTTTCTGAAGTAGATTCATCTCCCGTAATCTTGTTTGCGTTGACAATTGTGAATCACTTTCTTCTTCATTGTTTAACTCTTGTAATGCCCATTGCGTAGGTACTTCTGAGGCCTGTAGGTTTGAACCTGTTGTAATGGGTGTTCCTGATTTTTTCTCATCCCATACACTTTTCATTGCAAAAAACTTTCTCAACTTTAATTTTCTTATAAATTTGAAAACATCAATCCTTGTGGTGACATAGTTAAAATCAGTATTAGGACAGTAGTTGAGACCCAGTGCTAATAGTTGTTCCTCCGCTTTTGTAAGCACCATGGTTGTTAAATTTACCACTGTATGTGCGTCAGCCTTTACTTCTTGCGCCAGAAGTTTTTCTTCTTTTTGGGCTTCCCGCTTGCGTTTCCTCCTGATTGTGCGTCTAATTGTGTTCCGCCTTTTCCGACCTGATTTTGTTCGTTTCGCGGTCTCAAGGTTCTCATCCTGGCAGCCACCAAAAAATCCACCTCTTCCTCCATGCTTAGTGCCACAAATTCAGTACTTCTACTACTGTTGCTGCTCATTTCATCACTTGAACCACTCGTTAATGATTCTGCATCAGTATTTGAATCTTTTTCAATTACATTTGAGGCACCAATTTGCAAGGTATTTGGTTTCAAGGTGTTTTTCCCTTTCAGTTTTCGAAGGTTATCATATTTTTTTGAGAAAGTATATATTTGCCCTTTTTGGTAATCTTCCAGGTCTCTAGCAAATTTATGTATTTTCCCCGCAATTATTTTTTCTTCATATTTTTTCAGACGGTCTTTAATTTCATTCTTTTTCAATGTGATCCAATCTTGTTTATCTGACTTACTCAGTTCATTCTCAATATCCTCAATTTCCGCTATTATCACCAAGCGATCGATCTCCGCATACTTAATTAATATACGTATAAGATTCATGGAGGCTTGTAAATTGCTCTCTCCCCATTCCCGAAGCATCGCTGGGTTGGGCTTTTCAAAACTTGGAGCCAGTAATATGCGCATATATATAGTATCAATAACAATGATCTCAACTTGGTCTTCACCAGTCACATTCACAGTACCACTGCAAATTTTCTGGATATAGAGGTTGTGGTTCAGGACAACGAGATCACAACTAGCCTGTATCAAAAACCAACTGCAGGCAACACGCTATTGCATGCATCTAGTTTCCATCCGCGTCACACGATAGAAAGTCTCCCATATGGAGAACTCCTCAGAATTAGAAGGGCATGTAGCACTGAGGAAGCTTGGAAAACTTCTCAAGATGTTGCTATAGCTAGATTAACATCACGTGGTTATGGAATAGGCAAAATCAAAGCAGCCCTAAGAAAAGTCAATCACTTGGATAGACGTTACTTATTACAACCGGTTGCTAACAATATTGAAACTGAACCTACCTCGGATATTATTGAGAAACAAAATTCCGAGTGCAGATTCATCACCACGTATAGCAAGCAATCACATGCCATAAGGAAAATCATGAATACACAGTGGCCCATTGTCTTAACAGACAGTGTTCTAAGGGGAGTTTTACCGGTAAAGCCCAATATCACCTATCGGAAAGCATACTCCATGCGATCAGATTTGGTCAAAAATAGTCCTGAACTGCTCAATAAAGATAACTGGTACTCAACTAAAAAGGGTTTCTATAAATGTAGCAGCTGTAGGGCTTGTAAGTTTGGAACAAACACTAAAACATATAAAACTGCATTTTCTGATGAGGTATGTGAAATCAAGGGCAATTTCAATTGTAAAACAGAATATGCAGTTTATGTTTTAAATTGTGTATGTGGTCTTCGCTATGTTGGAAGTACAAAACTTCCAGTGCAAGCACGTATTCTACAACATTTGCGAGCCACTGTTAATTCAGACCAAACTTATCCTGTCGCCAGACACGTCAAATCAGAACATGGCAATAATTTGAATGTACTTTCTTATTTTGTCATTGACAGTGTCCCCATTAACAAAAGAGGCGGAAATAGAGACAAATTGTTGCGGCAGCTGGAAACTCGCTACATTTTAGAGCTTGATACTAAGAACCCGCATGGACTGAACATGTGTGAGGATATGTACCACTATCTATGAGCTATGGACTGTACATTAACAATTCGCTATTAGTCTTTTTGATGAGACTGCCTGAATAATTGGTTGTAAAATGTACCATCAAGTAATGCTGTTTCTCTCTCTGATGAGCATTCATTTGTATGTTCCCGGCTGGGAACATTTTTGTATTTGAATTATAATTGCACTTTATCCACCTTTCGCACTTTTTGCACTTAAGCACTTTATCAAAAAGGTCAGAAACAAAATTGTAAAATTGGTTAAATAGTTGGAAGGTATAATTATTTTTGTGAGATAGTTCTGTTTTGCTATAAATATTGTTGCATTTACGCAGGTAGTTTACACATATTGATTGCAAGGGAATGTTATGTTTTTAACATTTAGCATAATATTTATGGTTTTAAATATTTACTTATGAAATTTAATTGAGATCAATTTAAAGTACATTGCAATTTCAATATCTGACAGAAATTAAATGTTAGACATATAGGTATATATTATGTGTATTTAAACAGTCACAAAAAAATGAGTTATGGACGTCCTAAACAGAGTGTAACTTTTAGTGAGTCTGTTTTCCTCATCTATCACTATGAAGAATGACCATGTGACCTATCTGAAAAGTAAGGTGATTGGTGATGGTATATTTAAATTGTTTGCACTAAATAACGCTTTCATCTGGTGAGCAAGGCGACAGGATCGCCGAAACGCGTCGGATCGCGGCACCTTTGACACTGCATTTGAAAATGATAAAATAAAAAAAGAATTTTGCTGCTGAAACTACCGGAGTGGTGTCCGTTTCTCTGTCTGGCTGTGCTGTTTGTTCGGTGCTCCAGGGAGCGTTACACGCATATATATATATATATATATATATATGCAGGTAATTATAGTTAGGACCTAGTTTCCATAGGAACAGTGTTTTTCTTTTGCCAATATCTTTGACGCCGTTTGACGAATCTTCGCGAAATTTTCATACCTATTGGCCTGCTCAGGTCAGCTCTTGTCTTGAAAGTTTCGGGGTGATTCATCAAGCGGGGTACTTGAAAAAAGGAGGGTCCCAAAATGTGTTTTTTCCATGTTAATTTCCATAGGAAACTTTTGTTGCAGCTACAACCCGAACTGCTGAATGGGATTACACCAAATTTGGCAGAAAGGTAGCTCTTGGTCTAGAGTGCACTCTTTTTGTTAAATGGTGTAAATCAGTTTAGTAGTTCCGGAGAAATTCATATATTTAGAAATATTAATATCTGGTGACCGCGGTGGATCCACAAACCCTACTGATCTTGAACCCGACTCTAATTGGCTGCCAACAGTTCCAACCAGGAAGTGTTGGCTGCCATTCTGTGACTCGGTTCAACCAAGTCACAAGAAAATATTTAAAAAACAAGAAAAGGGACAGTGTAGAAACACCCTGACCCCCTTGGCCTGCTCAGGGGGTCCCACAGGGACCCAGAAGGCCCAAAAAAGAATTAAAAAATATATATTTTCGGCGGAATTCGCGTAGGGTCCACAAATCCCGCCGAAAAAATGAAAAAAAAATCAACATGCGGTCTCCCGCGCTTTGTTTAATTAATCCCCCGGGTGGGCCAGGTCCTGGGGGCAACGCCATAATATGATGCAGCCCTGGGGACCGCCACCTCCCTGGAGCAATTTTAATGATATTTGGGGGGCACGCAGTCCCCCCGCAGCCCTGAGGACCACCACCTCCCTGGGGCTTTTTATTTATAAAAAAGCATGGGGGGCTCCTGTGCCCCATGCTACCCTGGGGACTGCCACCTCCCCGGGGCATTCATTAATTTAAATGTGAGGCTCTATTACAGACCCCGGACCCGGGAACCACCACCTCCCTCTGGCTTTAAATCTGATGGAGGGGGGCCGCGGGCCCCCCTTGTGGAGACCTCCATGGCCATGGGGACCGCCACCCCCCAAGGCCGGCTCCAGCAATGTCCTGGCGTGCCCAACCCGGGACATTGCAGTTTGCTATGGCAGGGTGGGAGCACTGCTCCTGCCATAGCAAACCTCTGCTTCGCTTCATTGAAGAGAGAGCAGGAAAACTGCTCTTGCTTCCATGAAGCAAATCAGATTTGCTTTTGGGCTAAGGGAGCTGTATGTCAGCAGCTGTCTTTGCCCAAAAGCAATGCCGGCTACCACACTACCCCCCCTTTAATTTTTTTTTTTTAATCCATAAGGCCAGGCCCTGGGTGATGGGGACCCTGGGGCCAAAATTGGCCTCAGGACGTGGCCCCCCTCCAAAATGTAAAAAAAAAAAGACAGGGCAGGCCCTAGGGGATGGGGTTCCTGGGGCCAAAAGTGGCCCAGGGAAGGGGAGCCACATGGCCCCTCTTCCATAAAAAATGTTTTTGCCGGGCCCCGGGGATGGGATCCCCGGGCCCGAAATTGGCTTGGGAAGGGGACGTGCGCCCCCACCCTTTTCAAATGATTACTTTTTTTTTAATGGCTCAGACCCCAAGGGATGAGAACCCCAGGGCCCAAAAGGGTCAAGGGAAGGGGGGCCACACAGTCCCATTTCCCAAAATAAAAATGAAAAAAACTAAAATCGCAGGAGGCCCCGCTCCCTCTCTGCACGACTCTGCAAACGTGCCTCCTGGCGCGCTCTGAGTTGGGGGATGAAGTCCCCTTCACTGTTGAGGGTCTTTAGGGGTTAACTAGCCCACCAGGTACCTCCAGTAACCCCCACACAGTGGGTTTGCTGAGAGGTGGTCCGAGGCCATGCCCCTTTTTACAACACTCTGCAAACGCGCCTCTTGGTTCACTGCTGGTGGGGCGATGAGGTCCCCTTGTGTTCTGAGGACTTCAGGACTAAATTGGACTTTATCCCCCAAGCAGCAGAGCGCCAGGAGGCATGTTTGCAGAGTGGTGTAAATAGGGGGCGTGGCCTCTGACTACTCTCAACAATCCAGCTATGTGGGGCTTACTAGAGGTAACAGGAGGGCTAGTTGGCCCCCAAGGACACTCAGGAGGCAAGGGGGCTTCATCCCCCAAACAAGAGCACACCAGGAGGTGCATTTGCAGAGTGGTGGCAAAAGGGGCGTGGCCTGTGTCCACCTCTCAACAATCCCACTGTTTGGGGCTTACAGGAGGTAACAGATAGGCTGGGTGACCCCTAAGGACCTCCAGCAGCGAAGGGGACTTCAATCCCCATCCAAGAGGGCGCCAGGGCTCGCGTTTGCAGAGTGGTGGACAAAGGGGGCGTGGCCTGCTATGAGAATTTAGCATTCCTGCTGTGTCAACTTACTGGAGGTAATAGGAGGGGTAGTTGGCCCCCAAAGATGTCCTTGGGGGCCAACGACCCATCTTGTTACCTCCAGTAAGTCCCACACAGTGGGATTGCTAAGAGGTCTTCACCCCCCTTTTTCCACCACTCTGCAAATGCGCCTCCTGGCACACTACTGGTTGAGGGTTGAAGTCCACTTTACTCTTGAAGGACTTTGGGGGCCAAGAAGCCCTCCTGGTACCTCCTGTAAGTCCTATGCAGCGGATTTCCTGAGTGCTGGTCGGAGGCCCAGCCCCATTTCTCCACCACTCTGAAAACGTGACTACTAGTTAAAGAGGCATTTGCAAGGTAATAGGTCTCGCATTTGCAAGAGTTAGAGCTATTGGTGTTGTAAATTTAAAAGTTTTTTACTAATGTTTTTTGGAGTGGAGTGGATGTACATTGTGTGTAGTGGAATTATGTGGTATGTTGTGCAGTGAAATTAGGTGGATAGAAAGTATGTGGTATTTAGTGTATAGTAATTATGTAGAGTGGGATTATGTGTTATGGAGAGTAATTATGTGGTATGGTAGTCTGTGTTGTGGAGTGGTAACCTCGGGTTTAGTATTCCTCGTTTCCATAGAAGCTAAACTATAAACTCAATTAGACCAAAAAAAGGAAGGAACCACAGAGGAGCACTTCTGGTCTAGTCAGTGGTATGAGCAGGGCCACTGGAACACCAGTGGCCGGTAGTGGGAGTACCGGCCGGGCGGTGACGTGGGGAAGGGGAGGGGCAGGGTGGGGGTAGTAATGTATGGATTACGGACTTTAACAGGTAAGTAAACATAAAAATAAATAAAACAAATTTTGTTGCGCACACTGCATCGCATTTGGTGATGCAGTGCAAGCAACGAAATTCGTTTTATTTATTTTTATGTTTACCTACCTGCTAAAGTCCGTAATCCTTACATTACTACCCCCCACCCTGCCCCTCCCCCTCCCCACGTCACCGCCCGGCTGGTACTCCCACTACCGGCCGCGGCTGCACTGGAATTATGTGACTGTTCTGCTGTACCAATTTTCGCATGATTATACATTTTCCGCATTTGCCTCATAATCCATCATCTGATGCATAATCTGCAGATTGGAACAAAAAAAGCCTTGTTTTGAGCTCAAATGGCTCAAACGTTTCCAAAAATGCCCTTGCAAAGCTGGAATGGTAAACTGTTACTTATTGCTAAATGTAGATGTTAAATTGGTACGAATGGTGCGCAAACCACTCTTGCTTCTTTCTGCGCCTCTCTTGCCTCTTTCTGCATTTCTCTTACTTCTTTCTGCACCTTTCTTCCTTTTTCTGCACTTCACTTGCCTCTTTCTGCACATTTCTTCCGCTTTCTGAGCCTCCCTTCTTTCTGCACCTTTGTTGCTTCTTTCTGCACCTCTATGCTTCCCTCTTTGTGCACCTCTCTTGCCTCTTCCTGCACCTCTCTTGCCTCTTTCTGCACTTCTCTTGCCTCTTTCTGTACCCCGATTGCTTCTTTCTGCACTTCCCTTGCTTCTTTCTACATCCCTCTTGCTTCTTTATGCAACCCTTTTGCCTCTTTCTGTACCTCTGTTGCTTCTTTCTACACCCTCTTCCCTCTGTCTACACCTCTGTTCGTGTTTCTGCACCTCTGTTGTATTTTTCTGCACTTCTCCTGCCTCTTTCTGCACTTCTCGTGCCTCTTTCTGCATTTCAGTTGCTTCTTTCTGCATCCCTCTTGCCTCTTTCTGTACCGCTGTTGCTTCTTTCTGCACCCCTCTTGCCTGCCCCCTCTTCCCTCTTTCTGCACCTCTCTTGCCTTTCTGCACCGCTCTTGCATCTTTCTGCACTCCTCTTGCCTCTTTCTGCACCTATGTTGGTTCTTTCTGCACTCCTCCTGCTTTTTTCCGCACCTCTCTTGCTTCTTTCTGCACCCCTGTTGCCTCTTTCTGCACCCCTCTTTCCTTTTTCTGTACCTCTCTTGTCTGTTTCTGCAACTCTCTTGTCTCTTTCTGCAGTTCTCTTGCCTAATTTTGCACCTCTGTTGCTTCTTTCTGCACTTCCCTTGCCTCTTCCTGCACCCTGTCTCTTTCATCACTTCTTTTGCTTCTTTCTATACCTCTGTTGCTTCTTTAAGCACTTCTCTTGCCTCTTTCTGCACTTCTCTTACCTGTTTCTGTACCTCTCTTGCCTGTTTCTGCAGCTCTCCTGACTCTTTCTGCACCTCACTTGCTTCTTTCTGTACCCCCTTGCCTTTTTCTGCACCCCTTTTCCCACTTTCTGCACCTCTCTTTCCTCTTTCTATACCCCGTCCCCTCTTACTGCACCCCTCCTGTCTGTTTCTGCACCTCTCTTGCCTCTTTCTGCACCTCTGTTGATTCTTTCTGCACTTCTTGCCTCTTTCTGCACCTCTTTTGCTTTTTTCTTCACCCCTCTTGCCTCTTTCTGCATACTTCTTCCCTCTGTGAGCTCCTCTCTTGCCTATTTCTACACCTCCCTTGCCTCTTTCTACAGTTATTTTGCTTCTTTCTGCACCGTTCTTGCCTCTTTCTGCACCCCTCTGCCCTCTTTCTGCACCTCTTACCTCTTTGTGCACCTCTCTTGCCTCTTTCTGCACCTCTCCTGACTCTTTCTGCACCTCTCCTGCCTCTTTCTGCACAAATGTTGCTTCTTTCTGCACTTCTCTTGCTTCTTGCTGCACCTCTCTTGCTTCTTTCTGCAACCCTGTTGCCTCTTTCTGCCCTTGTCTTCCCTCTTTTTGCACCTCTCTTGCCTCTTTCTGCACCCCTCTTGCCGCACATCAGTTGCTTCTTTCTGCACCTCTCTTGCTTCATTACGCACCCTTCTTCCATTTTTCTGTACCTCTTTTGCTTTTTACTGCACCTCTCTTGCCTCTTTCTGTAGTTCCCGTGCCTCTTTCTGCACCCCGCTTGCCTCTTTCTGCACCTCTGTTGGTTCTTTCTGCACTTCTCTTGCTTCTTTCTGCACCACTCTTGCTTCTTTCTGTGCCCCTCTTGCCTCTTACTGCACCTCTCTACCCTCTTTCTGCACATCTCTTGCCTCTTTCTGTACCTCTGTTCCTTCATACTGCACACTTCTTGCTTCTTTCGGCACCTTTCTTGCTTCTTTCTGTACCTCTCGTGCCTCTTTCTGTAGCCCTCTTCCCTCGTTCTGCACCTCTCTTGCGACTTTCTGGACCTCTTGCCTCTTTCTGTGCCTCTCCTGCCTCTTTCTGCAGTTCTCTTGCATCTTTCTACACCTTTTGCTTCTATCTGCACTTCTCTTGCTTCTTTTTGCACTTCTCTTGCTTCTTTCTGCACCCCTCTTGCCTCTTTCTGCACCCCTCTTTCTGCACTTCTCTTGCCTCTTTCTGCACATTTCTTACTCTTTCTGCACCTATCTTGTTTTTCCTGCACTTCTCTTGCTTCTTTCTGTGCGTCTCTTGCCTCTTTCTGTAATCAAATGGGAAGTGCAAGCTGTCAAGTTTAAAGGACTGCATGCTCTTGTGACTATATGTATTCTCACATGTATTATGCATCTAAAGATTGTACTGTATTGTATTGTAATTGCATTTGTATAGCGCTTACTATTCCTGACGAGGCATCAAAGTGCTTTTTCGGCGAGTAGCACACTACTCCTGGACCCATAGAGGATGAGTGTTGAATTAGCATAGTGAAACATACAAGGACATTTTAAGTGGTGGATATGTTAGTCAGTTATTTGGATTGAGAAGGGTTGGGGAGGGGTAAAAAAGGAAAAAAGGTTTGCATTTATATAGCACTTGTAACCTTGATGAGGTGTTGAAACGCTTTGGCGGTGAGTAGCACTCTACTCTGGAACCCATAATGGATTAGTGATGAATTAGTATAGTGGAATATGGAATTAGAGAAGTGAACATGCTAGTCTGTTATTTTGATTGAAAAGGATAGTGGAGGGATAGAAGAGTGAAGGATTTCTTTTTTTAGGTAATAGCAGTAGGAGGAGGCTTTTGGATGAGTAAAAAGGGTTTTTGGAGGGGAAGAGTCAGAGGGAAGATTTTAGAAAGGTTTATTTTGGGAGATCGGTATAGTAAAAGAGGTGTCAGATGATGCAGGGAGGGGTAGAGTAGGAGAGTGTCAAGAAATTGTTATTTTGGGGAACATAGTAGTGGTATGGGATTTGGCATAAATGAGAGAGTGGGTATTAGATGTATAGAGTGAGAGATATGATATGATATGATATGATACAGGATTTGTATAGCGCACTATCACTCCAAGGAGCATCTTGGCGGTATGACTCAACTAAGCTGATGAGGATGTTCCCAGCTATACTGTCTCCAGAGAAAGAAAATTCACATCAATAATTTGCATGCTGAAACCGACAGACTATATATCCAGGTCTTTAAGGATTTCTTAAACCCTTGTTCGGATGTGATCTCACGTAGCTTGTGAGGTAGTTTATTTCATGCCCTTCGTTGAAAGTCTAAATTTAGGGACAATAAGCAGGTTGGCAGTAGCGGACCTGAGATTTCCAGAGGGGTGGTATCGTACAAAACATTTTTGGGCCCTGCATGTGAAAGGCCTTATAGGTAATAGTTAGGATCTTAAACAAAATGCGTTTGTGGATAGGGAGCCATTGAAGGGCATCCAATGCGGCAGAGGCCGAGGACTCTCTAGGCCATCTAAGTACCAGTCTAGTGGCCGCATGCTGGACCATCTGAAGTCTGTGCAGGGCCGATTTGTTTGACCCTGCATGCAGGCTGTTACAGTAGTCCAGTCTTGATGTAATTAACGCTACTGTGACCGTGCGCCTAGCTGCCAGGGGGAGCAGATCAAAAAATTTCCTAAGGCCCTTTATGATGGTAAAGCAGGCGCCTGCTACCGCCCCTGCTTGCTGTTTAAACGATAGGGTGTCATCAAATTTGATCCCGAAATTTCGTGCTGCACTAATTGTGTTCGGTGGGGCTTCCGCGTCCTCTGGCCACCACTTTTGGGGAGAGAAGGAGTTGTTTAGTCCGAACGGCAACATTTCCGTTTTGGCAGAGTTACACTTTAGATGATTATTGGTCATCCAAGCGAATGTCGCAGATAGGCAGTCTTTCAAGGTCTGTTTCGCATTAGCCATATCCTTATCCAGGACAAGGACTAACTGCGTATCGTCAGCGTAAGCAATCATGCTAATGTCAAATGAAGAGATTAATTTAATCAGGGGGACCATATAGAGATTAAAAAGTGTTGGGCTCAAACTTGAGCCCTGCGGTACCCCTGACTTCAGTACCTTTTTCTCTGAACAAAACTGCCCCAACGTAATTGCTTGACGCCTATGCGTCAGGAAGTTTTTAAGCCGCTCTAATACGGTGCCTGTTATGCCCGCAATGGCCAGGCGGTCTAAAAGGATAGCATGGGACACCGTATCGAACGCTGCAATAGGTCTAAAAGGATCAGGACAGCCTTCTTGCCCTGATCCAAAGCATCTCGTATGGTCTCTGTTGTAACCAGCAGGGCAGACTCTGTCGAATGTTGGTCTCTAAAGCCCGCTTGGTTGGTGTGAAGAATGTTATTCTCTTCTAGGAATGCTGTAAGCTGCTTGTTCACACAAGTTTCTGCCAATTTGCAAAGGGCTGGAAGGAGCGAAATAGGGCGCAAATTAGATAGGGTCGTGGGATCCTGTAATATCTTCTTCTGAAGCGGTCTTATGGCTGTAACTTTCCATTGAGATGGAATTTCACCCGACCGGAGTGATGAATTGATAATGGAGTTTATTGCAGGATTGGCCTCTTCAATTATAGCTTTTAACAGAACCAGGGGGCATGGATCAAATGGGGATCCTGACTTCATTAGAGATATGGCCTGGCGGGTATCCTCCAGGCTAATCGGGGTAAAGGTTTTTAAACATGCCGTGCTAGAATCGGTTGTACCCCTTGACTCTAGGTCAGCCGGCTCAACCTGAGGGGAATCTTTTGTAAGATTGTATATTTTTTGTTCAAAGTAGTTAGCTATATCGTCGCAGAAGATCTGAGACGGTGGGATTTCCTGTAACAGGAATTTTGGGTTTCTGAAACTATTGACAATTTTAAAGATTTCCTTCTGCTTATTTTTTGTGGCATCGATTGCGGTCATGTAAAAGTCGACTTTCGCACGTTTGATCAAAGCGTGAAAATGCCTCCTGGCCGTCTTATACACCTCATGTTCATTGCTATCGTAATAGCGCCGCCATCTGCGTTCTAGAGTTCTGACTTCCCCTAATGTTTCTTTTAATGTTCTCGAGAACCAGGGTGCAGATTTCCTTCCCTGATGGGGTCTAGGCCTAGCACCTAAAGGTTTCATCTTGTTCCCTATTGCATTGATCCATCTCTCAAACCTCTGGTTATCTGTAGTGGTATTCCCTGACAGGGTGGGTTTACTCTCCTTCACCCAACTACAAAAATCAGGGTGGTCTATGATTTTACCCCAGCATGGAGTGGGCCTCCCTTTGCTTTGTGCCCCATTCTTCGTTGCCCCATTAATATCTACCCTAAGGCTGAATGCAATAGATTTGTGATCTGACCAGGTTTCAGTCAGGTGGGGCTCTACCATCATCGTGTCTAAGTTGGAACTAATGCAGTCTAAAATATGCCCTGCTTTATGGGTGGGTTCTAAAATTAGCATAGTTAGTCCAAGGACCTGCATTATCTCATTGAAACAAGTGACACTTGGATCGTTAATGTTGTCCAACTGAAGATTCAGGTCTCCCAATAGGGTGACATTGGAGAACTTGAGTGTCAGATTGATCAGTACTTCCCCCACACTTTCCAAGAATTGAGTAAGTTGCCCCGGTGGGCAGTATACTAATGCTCCAGAAAAAGTGAAAGAATCGTGAGCCTGGATACAGAAGCCAAGACTTTCAGCTCCTTTAATGTCCACTAGCTCCGTAGTTGTGCATGTTAAATATTCTCGATAAATAATCGCTAAACCTCCACCCCGCTGTAATTGTCTCTCCAACCTCTGAATTTGGAAACCTGGTGGCAGGGCATGTACAATATCGGGTTTAGGGTAGTGAATTGGAAAGAGTAGTAAAAGAAGTTTGAGATGAGTCAGAAAGTTGGGCTACGGTATATTGAGAGAAGTATAGGCTGAGAAATAGGGTAGTGCATTGGAAATGCTAAATTAGAAGAAAGTGATAAATATATAGATCCATAAGTATATTGAAAGTATATAGATGCATAAAGGAGGTAGAGGTAAGTATATGCAGATTAAAGATATTGATAGAGGTAGCGGTAGATAAATAGGGTAGTGCATTGGATATGCTTTTTCAGGAGAAAAGTAACAGACACACAGGTCCAAGTACATGGAGGTACATAGATGCACAATGGAAGCAAGTACATGTAGACCAAAGAAGATTTTTTTTCTTTTGTTTTTGTTTTTATAATACAATTATTGTACATGTTTATACAGAGCAATACGCAAAGATAGGCACATATCTATAGTGAAAGTAAATGCTTATATACGAAGGGACAAATACATAGGGTGTGTATTAATGAATGGGAAAATGGGCAGCATTCCTGGCCCTGGTCCAGACTAGTCTCAAACAGGTTCAAACAGACACTAACCCTTGTCCTCTCCACCCTTAGCTTTGATGCCTAGGCTCAGATGCCCTAAGCCTTGGCCGTTTATAGCCCTAGTAGTCAGGTGACCCCTTCAGCCAGGGAACCCTAGCCCTAACATTATCCAATCACAGCACTAGCCTTAAAATCTAGAACCAATACGAGATGAGGACCTTACAGCCAATCTTAGCCCTAGTCCAAGCACCCAATCAGTTTCAAAAACCCTGATCTCTACGTCCAATAGAGGCCCTAGCCCTACCAGTAGTCTCAACCCTAGTCAAAACAACCACTGGCACAGGAAGCCCTAGTCCCTACGTCCAATAGAAAGCTTAACCCTACTCTTAGTCCCACACCTAGTCCAGCAACCAATCACACCACAAGCCCTAATCGCTACTGCCAATTAAAGGCCTAACCCTATCCCTAGTCCCACCCTAGTCCCAACAACCAATAACACAGGAAGCCCTAGTCCCTACTTCCAATAGAAATCCTAACCATAACCCTAGTCCCAACCCTACATTGGTTGAATCACAGATCCAGAAATCAATCAGAACCCTCTAATACCCAACCAATGAGGACACTAACACTAATCCAATAGAAACATCAGATACAACCACCAATCAGTGTACATATGTACCAAACAATACCAGACTATATAAGGTCCCAGCTACCTTAGACAAGGTTTTCTGGCCAGGGAGTTGAAGCTGCTCCTCTATTCAGAAATCTCCTAAGATGGTAGCTTAAAAAGCGAGTAGCTTCTCTTATAGATGGTCAAATCTTCTCAGTTCTGCCCTGTCACTCAGTTGCACAGGTAGACATGTCTTATGCAGAATCAACCGCAATGGATCGCACACCGCTAGCCCCTCCTCCGGATCGCCCCTAAGGATTCTGGTACGTATAGTTCATGAGTGGTTCACCTCAGTAGGTGCAAGTAAGTACTTGTTGTTGTGAAGATCTCTAGACCCGAGACATGGTCCGGGTTTCGGGATATCTTCCCTCATCAGTAGAGAACATATTTGGGGTGGAAAAGAAGGCCGCCAAGCAACCGTCACAGGCCTTGATGCCTAACTGGCACGCAGGTGCGTCATCCAGAAGCTCGTCAGCTTAAAGGTTCAAGGGAGCCCATTTGTAGAATCAACCGCAATGGATCGCAAACCGCTATCCCCTCCTCTGGGTCGCCCCTAAGGATTCTGGTACGTATAGTTCATGAGTGGTTCACCTCAGTAGGTGCAAGCAAGTACTTGTTGTTGTGAAGGCATCAAGGCCTCTGACGGTTGCTTGGCGGCCTTCTTTTCCACCCTAAATACGTTCTCCACTGATGAGGGAAGATATCCTGAAACCTGGGCCATGTCTCGGGTCTAGAGATCTTCACAACAACAAGTACTCACTTGCACCTACTGAGGTGAACCCCTCATGAACTATACGTACCAGAATCCTTAGGGGCGATCCGGAGGAGGGGCTAGCGGTGTGCGATCCATTGCGGTTGATTCTACAAATGGGCTTCCTTGAGCCTTTAAGCTGACGAGCTTCTGGATGACGCACCTGCGTGCCGGTTAGGCATCAAGGCTTGTGAAGGTTGCTTGGCGGCCTTCTTTTCCACCCCAAATACGTTCTCTACTGATGAGGGAAGATATCCCGAAACCCGGGCCATGTCTCGGGTCTAGAGATCTTCACAACAACGAGTACTCACTTGCACCTACTGAGGTGAACCACTCATGAACTATACGTACCAGAATCCTTAGGGGCGATCCAGAGGAGGGGCTAGCGGTGTGCGATCCATTGCGGTTGATTCTACAAATGGGCTCCCTTGAGCCTTTAAGCTGACGAGCTTCTGGATGATGCACCTGCGTGCCGGTTAGGCATCAAGGCCTGTGACGGTTGCTTGGCAGCCTTCTTTTCCACCCCAAATACGTTCTCTACTGATGAGGGAAGATATCCCGAAACCCGGGCCATGTCTCGGGTCTAGAGATCTTCACAACAACAAGTACTCACTTGAACCTACTGAGGTGAACCACTCATGAACTACATGTACCAGAATCCTTAGGGGCGATCCGGAGGAGGGGCTAGCGGTGTGCGATCCATTGCGGTTGATTCTACAAATGGGCTCCCTTGAGCCTTTAAGCTGACGAGCTTCTGGAGGTTAGGCATCAAGGCCTGTGACGGTTGCTTGGCGGCCTTCTTTTCCACCCCAAATACGTTCTCTACTGATGAGGGAAGATATCCCGAAACCCGGGCCATGTCTCGGGTCTAGAGATCTTCACAACAACAAGTACTCACTTGCACCTACTGAGGTGAACCACTCATGAACTATACGTACCAGAATCCTTAGGGGTGATCCGGAGGAGGGGCTAGCAGTGTGCGATCCATTGCGGTTGATTCTACAAATGGGCTCCCTTGAGCCTTTAAGCTGACGAGCTTCTGGATGATGCACCTGCGTGCCGGTTAGGCATCAAGGCCTGTGACGGTTGCTTGGCAGCCTTCTTTTCCACCCCAAATACGTTCTCTACTGATGAGGGAAGATATCCCGAAACCCGGGCCATGTCTCGGGTCTAGAGATCTTCACTACAACAAGTATTCACTTGCACCTACTGAGGTGAACCACACATGAACTACACGTACCAGAATCCTTAGGGGCGATCCGGAGGAGGGGCTAGCGGTGTGCGATCCATTGCGGTTGATTCAACAAATGGGCTCCCATGAGCCTTTAAGCTGACGAGCTTCTGGATGACGCACCTGCGTGCCGGTTAGGCATCAAGGCCTGTGACGGTTGCTTGGCGGCCTTCTTTTCCACCCCAAATACGTTCTCTACTGATGAGGGAAGATATCCCGAAACCCGGGCCATGTCTCGGGTCTAGAGATCTTCACAACAACAAGTACTCACTTGCACCTACTGAGGTGAACCACTCATGAACTATACGTACCAGAATCCTTAGGGGCGTTCCGGAGGAGGGGCTAGCGGTGTGCGACCCATTGCGGTTAATTCTACAAATGGGCTCCCTTGAGCCTTTTAGCTGACGAGCTTCTGGATGACGCACCTGCGTGCCGGTTAGGCATCAAGGCCTGTGACGGTTGCTTGGCAGCCTTCTTTTCCACCCCAAATACGTTCTCTACTGATGAGGGAAGATGTCCCGAAACCCGGGCCATGTCTCGGGTCTAGAGATCTTCACAACAACAAGTACTCACTTGCACCTACTGAGGTGAACCACTCATGAACTATACGTACCAGAACCCTTAGGGGCGATCCAGAGGAGGGGCTAGCAGTGTGCGATCCATTGTGGTTGATTCTACAAATGGGCTCCCTTGAGCCTTTAAGATGACGAGCTTCTGGATGACGCACCTGCGTGCTGGTTAGGCATCAAGGCCTGTGACGGTTGCTTGGCGGCATTCTTTTCCACCCCAAATACGTTCTCTACTGATGAGGGAAGATATCCCGAAACCCGAGCCATGTCTCGGGTCTAGAGATCTTCACAACAAGTACTCACTTGCACCTACTGAGGTGAACCACTCATGAACTATACGTACCAGAATCCTTAGAGGCGATCAGGAGGAGGGGCTAGAGGTGTGCGATCCATTGCGGTTGATTCTATAAATGGGCTCCCTCGAGCCTTTAAGCTGACGAGCTTCTGGATGACGCACCTGCGTGCCCGTTAGGCATCAAGGCCTGTGACGGTTGCTTGGCGGCCTTCTTTTCCACCCCAAATACGTTCTCTACTGATGAGGGAAGATATCCCGAAACCCGAGCCATGTCTCGGGTCTAGAGATCTTCACAACAACAAGTACTCACTTGCACCTACTGAGGTGATCCACTCATGAACTATACGTACCAGAATCCTTAGGGACGATCCGGAGGAGGGGCTAGCGGTGTGGGATCCATTGTGGTTGATTCTACAAATGGGCTCCCTTGAGCCTTTAAGCTGACGAGCTTCTGGATGACGCTCCTACGTGCCGGTTAGGCATCAAGGCCTGTGACGGTTGCTTGTCGGCCTTCTTTTCCACCCAAATATGTTCTCTACTGATGAGGGAAGATATCCCGAAACCCGGGCCATGTCTCTGGTCTAGAGATCTTCACAACAAGAAGTACTCACTTGCACCTACTGAGGTGAACCACTCATGAACTATATGTACCAGAATCCTTAGGGGCGATCCGGAGGAGGGGCTAGCGGTGTGCGATCCATTGCGGTTGATTCTAGACATGTCTTATGCATATAGGTGTTATAGAGCCTCTCAAATATACTATTGAATACCCATGTGCGTTTTATTATGATCAGAAATAAATACATACACCTTTTTACACAAATATACAGAGTATGCTGTTTGAAACAGAGGTATTTAACTATTTGTATGTTTATTTTCATGTAACATGTCACTAGGTAAAAGCAGAGACACATGCATGTATACCTTCACAAACTTGGTCTGACTTACAACAGTGATATGGTTAGGATTGCTGTTTTACATTTGGTAGGCCTAACATTCTGAGCAGTCAATGAATAGTGAACCATCAAGAGAAAAGTGAGGTTTAAGACATCTTGGGGTAAGGATTAGTGTTTAGGCTACTTTGTATGAATGAGTCTGTAGAAAGATACAGTCAAAGTAGGCCTCTTTCTGCCCGTCTGTTGCTTCTTTCTGCACTTCTCTTGCTTCTTTCTCCACCTTTCTTCCTCTTTCTGGACTTCTGTTGCTTCTTTTTGCATTTTCATTGCTTTTTTCTGCACCTTTCATCCTCTTTCTGCACCTCTCTTGCCTCTTTCTGCACTTCTCTTGCTTCTTTCCTCGCCTTTCTTCCTCTTTCTGTACATGTCCAACCTATATAGGCATAGTTAGAAATTAGCATTTAAAAAACCTTAGAAATCCACTGAAAAAACACTAGTTTCAGGGATGTTATAGTTAGGGATTAGCATTTACAAAACCTATTAAATTCACTGAAAAAACCATAGGTTTCACACCAGTTATAGTTAGGTGGAAATTTTACTCGCATAAAACTTGCGCGTGCAATGCACTGCTGATAACGTCACATATTACATCACTCATGACATGGTCAGTGACATCAAGTATAGTTGAAACAAATACATAAATTATCAAATATGTTTTTTAAAAAGATGTACAAAAATCAAAATGTTCATGTTAATGGGAAGGTTGAAGCATTTTAAAATGTAGATTTATTTCTAAAAGACAAAGCAATATCATAGGCTCTAGCATGTTTAGTTTTTTTTGCTCCAGCATATATTGTTTTTGTCGTTGCATACTAGTGCTTTGAGGTTATCAATTGTCAATACTACTGTTTGTGGTACTTAAGCTGCTCCGATGAATCAAATTAAGGATGCCAACTTTTAGCCTTCACATTTACAGAGCACTTAAAAAATGTCAATTTACATTTATCTTGTTTATGTATATATAGTTTTAATCTGTTAGTATAATTTGATTTTTTATGCAGTCACTGACACAATGAGTTGGTTTGGCGACCTCCAGGGTGCCGCTGATCCCAGGTAAGAGCCACTGTCATAGGCTGCCAATGAAGGTATTCAATACCCCAGGAGTGCAGGTGTCAGAGGGGGCGCCCAGGGGTGTCCCCCTTGGGTAATAGCCCAGAGCAGGAGTCGTTGGCCAATATCTTGGATGAACAATAAAAGGATAAAACAAGGTTCGGACCTTTTCTAGTGAAGGTTGCAGTAACAAAGCGTCCAAGATTACTTGCCTCGGCATAAGTGTTCTGTGCCAGGCTGTGCCCCTTTTAAGTAATCGGGATCGCCTGGTGCATGGGACTGTTTTACGGCCATGCCAGTCTGACTAAAGATCCTTTAGTAGCAGTAGGTCTTGTGGCAATCTTAGAAGAGAGAGGGGTTGTATCAAACCCCTTTTCTACCTGTGTCATCCATGTGGCATCACGGAGGGGCGGTACAAGAACAACGCAGCCAATCAGATGCTGAGGCACAAAAGCCACATTCCTGCTTGTCTATTTCTCCAGCTCAAATTCTGTAGGACACAGGATTAGTTACCTTGCTCTGCCTTCGTACATCACTCAGGCCAAAAGGAGTCTGAAATGGGCGGAAGCTAACTTGGATGGTTTATCTAAAAAAGCGTAAATCCCCAAGCACAAGAGCACATCTCCACCTTTCTGAGAAGCTGAAGTGTTGAGGTAAAACTACAGTATACAGCTAAATAGTGTACAGTACGCATAAACCCCCAAATCTTTGCTTGATTTCTCAGATCAAGGTTTCCCTGAAACTCCTCTTTTGAAGTCACAAGAGAACTCACTACCTTTTATTCCGTCATAGAGAGTTCCTGGTCATTCTGCTTTCTATTTTGTAAATATGCCATTTTGGTGTCTGGTCTCTGGTCTCTAGTCTTAAACAATCAGCTATGTAAGTCAACAGTTGGTATTTAACTTTTTATGCTCGAGTTGTTAATGAATAGTGAAATCTTGTGTTCTCACACTGGTTCCACTGCTTTGTGTTTCAGGTTGCGCTCTGCGAGGACACTGCAAAGGAGCAGATGATGAATGATCTTGCCGGAGAATCCAAGGACCTCTATCAAATTGAACACTATATTATTAGGGTGTCAAGTTGGAGGGAGTTTATATGGAATATGAAGCCCTTCTGTTCCACTGGTGTCCAGTGTGCATTAGAGTTTTCTCTTCGTTAGCCGTGGTACATGGCTGGACTGAGCGACTTTGTTACTGGATAATTAAGCCCTGAGAAGTTGCGCCCACATTTAGTGGCATAGCTGCCAATAGTACAGCACCTGCTTTGGTTCCTGGGCCAAAGGCATCTGAGGGGCCTTCTGCAACCAAATTATAGATTGGTGTTTAGGTCGCGCCTACCAAAGCTTGCAAGCTGCCTGGTTCTGGAAGACCGAGTGTGAAATTACAGTGTACTTAGAGCCCGCCCATTGGTTGGCTTTCTTTTTTCACTCTCATTAGATAACTTTTTTATTTGTGCCTAATGTGGGCTTGCCTTCCTCATCTTTATTTGTCCCTGCCTTGGAGAACAACCTCTTTATTTTTGTCCTTCCACTACCTACTTTTTAGGAACTACATTTTTCTTTTTGGACAAGCACACCAGGAGTGTGCATGTGTTTTCCAGCGGTCTGTCTTCCCTGCTCTGCGGCGCTCCATGTAGATCTCTCACCCATTTGCTTCTGCCCTGCTCCCCTCCATGTTGCGCTGCCCTCGTGTGCTTCTCCAGCCCCTCCGTTGCTTTCGGACTCATGTGCTTCTCCCGCAGTGCTGCTTTTCCTTTCCCCTCGGGTCCCCGTTGCTTCCCCCTTCAACAGTCCCGATCCCCGTTCCGTTGATGTCGGCTCCAACACTCCTCCTCTCTAAAGCTGCCCCAAGCCTTACCCACGGTCTTTTGTTTAATTATATATTTATGTGGATGACCAGGCAGCAAATTGCTGCTGTCTTGTGAAACTTAAACGTGTCTTGTACTACTTTTTATTTTACTGATACATCTCAGATCGGTAAGTAAAGAAATGTAACTTTGTAGGTGCACATAAATAATAATTGTAATTTAATTTTTATAGAGCTTACTACCCCTATAGAGCTTACTACCCCTGACGAGGCACTAAAGTGCTTTTTGGCTAGTTGCACGCTACTCCGGGAATCCAAAATAGAATAGTGGTGTGTTAGTATAGGGAAATATACATTGTTAATTAGAGCGATGGTCATGTGAGCCTTTTAGTTGGATTGAATAGGCTAAAGGAGGAGTAGCGGAGGGAAGAGTCTAGAAAGTATTATTTGGGAGATCATAGTAGTAAAATGAGGTTTGGGATGAGTAAAAGGAGGGATAGAGGAAGGAAGAGCCTAGGACCGGAATCGGGGTAACACCCCTCTTCAGCCAGGCTAGTTTAAATCCAGTGGCAAAGTGAGCAAGGGCCTCACATCTGGGCATACCTGCCAACTAAGGGCAAACAAAGCAAATACAGGAGATGATGGACGAAGTGCTGAAACTTTTCAGATATTCACCCCCGTCACAGATCTGGGTTGAATCCATTATCATTCTTTAGCTCACTTCGCCACCCCAGTTCAGACACAGCTATATGCAAATCAGTCTTGACCCTGTGCCTCATGGAAACAGTCCAGCCCAAACTGCCAAGCCATGTCTTCCCTTGCTTACTTTGCCACTGGATTCAAGCTATCCTGGCTGATGAAGGGTGTTACCCAGAAACTGGTTCCAGGATGCTTGTTTCCGGTTCAGGGAAGACCTGGCTTGGCAGTTCGGGCTCGGAAAGGTCCCATAGAAGTAGGGCAGTGACCCCATCTGGTCTACACTATTTTTAAGGTCATCCCAGATGGTGATGAGCACAGATTCTGTACCTATTCCTGGAAAGAATCCTTTTAAGAAGTTTGAAAGTATGAAGTTACCTTCAATGAATTGTAACATCTGGGTGAATTTTGCTCTTTCCATCTGTTTGCCCAGGAAAGGTCCATTTGTAACCATTCTGTAGTTGTTTGTGTCATGTGGGTCCAAGTTTATTTTCTTTAATAATGGGCATATGTATGCCTTTTTTAAGTCTTCCGGAAAGATTCCTGTAGTTAAATAATTATTGATGATTGTTCTCACTGTGTGGCAGCAGAGGCAAAGAATGTTCTCGATGATTTCTGGTGGACAAGAGTCGGAAGGGCAGCCTGCTGGCCTACCTGCTTTGACAAGATCCATAAATTCAATTTCTGATAGTTGTTTAAAAGAATGCAGAGACTGGGTTAGCTTACCCTTTGAGGGGATGTTGGAAATTGGTTGGTGTTGGTGGTTTTCCTTTGCTTTAAGTATGAGTCCTACATAAGAAAAAAATTACCTATGCCTCTAGTGACTTCACAACACTTATTCATATGAAGTAAGATGAACGCAAACTAATACGTTTACCTCAGCAGTAATTTCTGACTTTTATTTCATTATTTTTTTTAATTAATATCTTTGATCACAAAAAGAATACATAGTCAACTAAACGAAATACCACATTAGTACTTACACAGTGAAAATGAACAACATGAAAATGTGTTTTGACATACAATTACAACTAAACTCATAATAATCAAACATCAATACAAACGAATGAAATGTCACAAAGAACAATCAATATATACACAATACGAAATACAAAGTTGTCATACAAAATGATAAATTAGACAACTAACACCCTTATATTTAGGATAAATCAATTCCTCTGAAATATCAGGGACATAAGGGGGTGTATTTGCAAAATTTAACCAAGGAGTTGAGTTCCTTTGTCTGCCAACGCGTTTCGAGTGACGGTTAAATCAATTGCCGCACTCTCATCAGGGCTGGGTTAGTCTTTCTCACGAACAGACTGTTTGTGACAAAAAAGGAGGAGCAGGGTTTGAATTTTTATTAAAAAAGGTGCTTCCCAAAATCCTAATTCTTTCTCTATCTAAACAAGTTAGTGGTCACATACCTGCGTTATGCCGGTTTGATGTGACCATCAGCAATATGTGACAAGCAGTGGTTGCCAATCTGCAATAAAGTACATTATAAATGATTTAGCTCATGGGGCGTAATTCTTTTGTCTGATAGCTATGCATAGGGGGAAGGAGGGAAAAAGGTTACCTGGTTTTCAATATTGTGTGGCCAAGACGATTTTTAAGCAATAGACAGCAATTGCAGGCCTTTACTTCTGCAAGAGAAATAAAACATGCGATTTCGCGGTGTCTGTTTATATACATTTGAAACGTGACAACTGAGCGCAAGTTATTTACTTACTCGGGGAGGGGGGCCCAAAGGCGTGGACCCGCAGAGGAAGTGTTGTGACAATTGACAGTCCTTCACTCTCTTTAAATATAATTCATGGCTGCAGGGGCAAAAATGTAAAGGATTTGTAAAAATCGTTTTTAGCTGGAAGCACTTAGATGCAGAGGCTGGGTTAGCCTACCCTTTGAGGGAATGTTGGAAATTGGTTGGTGTTGGTGGTTTTCCTTTGCTTTAAAGATGAGTCCAACATGTCTGCTTTGATTGTGTAATGATTTGCCAGTTTGTCAGTGAGTTCTGGAGAAATGGGATGAGTTCCTTCTGTGGATTTAGGATTACAAAGTTGAGTGTAAATTGTATAAAATTCTTTATTTGCACATTTAAATTTTTTATTCTGTTTGAAAGTACCTTTTTAAAGTTTTTTTGACTATTTACTTGTATATTCTGTTTAGTTTGTGTAGGTGCAGTTGGTCTTGATTATTACTTGTTTGAGCCAGGTGCATTGTAGCTTTCCAATATATATATATATTTTTTTGGGGGGAGTTTTATATAGCGCAAACTAGACCCGAAGGTATCAGAGCGCTTTACATGAGCACCAGTTGTGTTACAGAGGGACACATCATTTTCGTTAGGCACAGGGAGATTGAGTGATTTGCCCAGAATCACAGGATGTTGAGGGTTCTTGCCAAGACTCGAACCCGGTTCCCCAGCTCTGAGGTCAACCACTCTAGCCGTTAGGCCATATCCGCTCCTCTCCTGTTTTTTTAATCTTTTTTAGTTCTACATTCATCCAAGGTGCTTGTTTTCGTTTGTCCTGTTTTGTTGTTCTTAGTGGCATTGACATATTAGCATATCAAAAGCTTCCTGGAGCCACTCATAGAGTTTTTTTAACTGAATTTATTGTTTTTATATCTGTGTTGGACATTAGTTCTGTTTCTAAGTATTCAAAATTGAGCTGGTTCGACAGCCGATATGTGGTTGCATGTTAGGTGGCCTTAGGTGTAGGGATTAGTGGTGTTTTGTGTTGGAAAGCTATCAGGTGGTGGTCTGATCTTGTGACTGGAGTAATCCTTTGAAAGGTAACTCGTTCTTATTTGCACAAATGGCATCTAGGTTTTGTCCTGCCATGTGTGCCAGTTTGTGGGTTATCTGATGTAGGTTCAGTGTGTCTAGGCCAGTAATGATAGATCTTGGATGGGCTATATTGGGTTTGTCAAACCATATGTTTAGGCCACCTAGGATGCATAGGTTGGAGTGTAGTGTTATAAGGTTTGAAACTGTTTCTGGAAATGTATCTGGGAATGTTGCATTGCTAGATGGTGGTCTGTAAAGATGGAGTACGTTACAGGAGTAAGTTGGTGTAGGGTGGCATCTGGTGATGAGGGAGTATTATAACCTTGTATGAAAATGTGTCAGCTTTGGTGAGAGTTATTGTTTCCTTGAATATAACAGCTAGTCTAGCTGCTTTATTGCCTATGCGATTTTGTGCAACAATTTGTTAGGCTGGAGGAATGGCTTAATGTAACTCTGGAGTCACGTCATCTCCCTATCATGATTCAGTTACGAAGAGTAAGTCAGGTTGTGTGTCAGTGAGTAGCTCTTAAGTGTGGTCCATATTTTTAGAGAGTGATTGAGCATTTCAATCATTCTGGATTTGTAAAGTGAGGCTAACCACCCTTGAGGGTATCCTGGCACTGAGAACACTGCTGCAGGGAGGTTCATTTGAGTATTAGGCATTTTCAGAATTCCAAAAGAGAGGATGAGGTCCAGAGATGAAATGGGAGGATGTTCCAGGACTTCGCAGTGAGGGAGTAGAAGGAGCATCCTCCACTATTGCTGTGGTGGATGCGGGGGCTGTGGGCGAGGCAGAGGGAAACAGAACGCAGGTATCTGCAGGGACGGTGGAAGTTAAGTCGGTGGTTGATGTATGCTGGTCCCTGGTTGTGGAGAGCTTTGAAGGAGTGGATCAACATCTTGACCTGGCATCTCTTCTGAATGGGGAGCCAGGGGAGCTTTTTGAGGTGGGGGGAGCATTTATTAGTAGGCAGTCTAGAGATTGTGTATTGCTGGTGGTGTGACCTTGTTTTCTAGAAGAGTGAGTAGTATTCTTTGAACTTTTAGCAAGTGTGGTATTAGTGTTGGTAATCACTGTATCAGGATAGCAATACTGTTCTTTGTATATATTGTAATCCTAGCCCAGCAGGCTTAGAGGGAATGTTGTTCGGTCTGTGAGTACAGGTGGTGGAGATGGTGGTTGAGAGTGAGTAGGTGGGAAGTGTTGTTTTTGTAGAGTAGTCTAGTTGTGTTATAGACAGTGAGATGCAAAATTGTAAAGAGTGGCATGTTGTTCCTTTCGTTTGCATCTCTTTAGGGTGGAAGGTGTATGGGTTAGAGGTGATGGTAGATAGAGCATGTGGGTCATGTTTTAAGTATCTAAATTATGCAATGGATGTGATGCGGGTAAATGAGTGTTGTTGTGTGGGAGTGTTTGTGGTAGGTGTTGGTAAAGCTAAAACATTTGGGAGTAAAGGTGGTATAGGAACTGTGTTATTTGTGTAGTCATGATGGTGGGAGTGGGTCTTTGTTTCTATTTTAGTTCGGAATGTAGATTGAAATTGTGTGCACAAGAGGTTTTCTTGTGCTGGTGTGTGTGTCATGTTTTTTTTTGGGAGTAGCGAGATGAGATATTGAATTCTGTGAAGGCTCTGGATGTACAGTACTGTTGGTCAGTGAAAGTTGAATGGTAAAGCGGATGGTGATGTGCATTGGAGGAGAGGGCGTGTGGTGTATGAGAGGGGATGGACAGGGGTTATAAGTGTTTGCATTAGATCTGGTAGCAGGAAGAGGTCATATGTATGGAGAGAATGTAAGGATTATTTAGTTGTGTGTTTTTGGTAAAAAAGAGCAGGAGGGTGCTGTTGGTGGGTGTTATGAGAAGGTTTGAGTATATGGTTGATGGTGATGGAAAAGGGTCTGTTAGGAATGAACAGGGAGTGTAGGTTTGAAGGGATTAAAGCTATGTATAATGTGGGATTGTGTTGTTGATATATGGATATGATACTGGTATTGGATAGAGTGGTGGCTTGTGTGAGAGTGAAGGTGCCCTTGTGCGGCAGAAGGGGTAGAAGAGTATATAGATGTAGTTTGTGGGGTTTTGTAGTGGTTGTTGAGTCACTGAAATGTGATTAGAGTCTGTCTGTTGCAAATGAAGTGTGTGTTTTTTCAGATTGTGTTTGTATGTTTGGGAATATTGATGGCATAAGGTAGTTGCTGGTAAGTGGAAAATTGGAAAAAAGGCAGCATCTCTAGCCCTATGCCTGAACATGCCCAAACAGTCAACTGCTCTTCTCCTCTCCACCCTTACCCTCGACACAGACTGAGACGCCCTGAGCCATAAGGTTAAATAGCCCTAGAACAGGTTACCTTGCCCCAATTGGGACCTTAGCCCCAACCCTAATCAAGCGCCCCAGTTTCCTTTAGTGAAATCAGGCTGTTTTATTAAACAAGCATTGGCATAACCAAAAGGTCTCGCCTTTGGGACCTTATAAGTGTTTAGCCAGAGCTATTGGCGCCTTGTGTTTGTGTCCTGAAAGACTGGACACCCACAAAGCAGCCAATAACCATTTTGCTCATACTCTGTGGTAGAAACATCAATGCGCGAAATATTAATTGTGACGCCTCTGATCAACCACCGGTTTGTTTGCAAAGGAATATTTTTATTTGACAGGATAAATGATGGTTGACCCTCCCTCCAAATGACGAACAATGGATTATAGTGGAAAAATGTTTATATTAAAGCAATATGCTGGAAAATTGGTGTTCTTTAATGGGATCTACAGGGTAGCAGCTTGCTAAGCCACCAACTGCAAGAAAGAAGTTCCACAAGCAGTGAACAGGCTCAGACGGAGGGCAAGGGAATTAGGCAACAGGCAGGAACAGGTGGGGTTAGGACAGCGAGTAGGCACGGCGGGAATGAGAAGTTGGGTGGGTAGGAAGGCACATGTAGTTAGAAAGGCTGAAAAGAGTATGCAGGGGGGAAAATGCCAGAGATGGAGGGACGGGGAGGGAGTTGTTGGAGTGGGCTCAATCAAGGTGCAGAAAGGGGAAGAGGGGAGGTGGAAGGTATGCACAAGTAGAGGACTGTCATGAATAGGAGGGCTCAGTTAGTATGAAGACAATGAAGGAATGGAAGAGAGGACCAAGAAAAGGCAGCAGGGCTGCCATGTAAAGAGTACAGATAGGGTAGAGTGTGGGAAGATAGGCACATGAAGATTGGCAAGTGCAGTAGAGCCAATGTTAAAGGTGGGACAAAGAGGAAGGAAAGCAGAGACGTGAACAGGAAGGCGCAGGGTATACAGTGTTTGGACCAAGCAGAGCTGTGCAGGCAGTGTAAAATCTGAGTACCAAGTACAGCCACAAACACGCCCTCTGGCTGCGATCCACAATCCTGCATGGGAAGGGTCCTCCCATTCTGGGTAATATGGTGATGCCCTACAAAGCGACCAGAGCTTTACGCTCTGACCACAAAGCTTTGCTACAAGTGCCGAGAGTGAAAAGAGCCAGAACGGGGGGTAGAAGATTTTCTGTGAACGTTGCCAAGCTGTGGAACGAGCTTCCCTCGAACTTACGGACAGAATTAGGTATCCCCCGGTTTCGAAAATTACTTAAAACCCACCTATTTCCTGCTTAGCGTATCTCATCATAGGCTCCTGTTTTTTCTCCTTCTGTTTTTTTTTTTTTTGTGCCATTTGCTTGGCGGCCTTCTTTTCCACCCCAAATACGTTCTCTACTGATGAGGGAAGATATCCCGAAACCCGGGCCATGTCTCGGGTCTAGAGATCTTCACAACAACAAGTACTCACTTGCACCTACTGAGGTGAACCACTCATGAACTATACGTACCAGAATCCTTAGGGGTGATCCGGAGGAGGGGCTAGCAGTGTGCGATCCATTGCGGTTGATTCTACAAATGGGCTCCCTTGAGCCTTTAAGCTGACGAGCTTCTGGATGATGCACCTGCGTGCCGGTTAGGCATCAAGGCCTGTGACGGTTGCTTGGCAGCCTTCTTTTCCACCCCAAATACGTTCTCTACTGATGAGGGAAGATATCCCGAAACCCGGGCCATGTCTCGGGTCTAGAGATCTTCACTACAACAAGTATTCACTTGCACCTACTGAGGTGAACCACACATGAACTACACGTACCAGAATCCTTAGGGGCGATCCGGAGGAGGGGCTAGCGGTGTGCGATCCATTGCGGTTGATTCAACAAATGGGCTCCCATGAGCCTTTAAGCTGACGAGCTTCTGGATGACGCACCTGCGTGCCGGTTAGGCATCAAGGCCTGTGACGGTTGCTTGGCGGCCTTCTTTTCCACCCCAAATACGTTCTCTACTGATGAGGGAAGATATCCCGAAACCCGGGCCATGTCTCGGGTCTAGAGATCTTCACAACAACAAGTACTCACTTGCACCTACTGAGGTGAACCACTCATGAACTATACGTACCAGAACCCTTAGGGGCGATCCAGAGGAGGGGCTAGCAGTGTGCGATCCATTGTGGTTGATTCTACAAATGGGCTCCCTTGAGCCTTTAAGATGACGAGCTTCTGGATGACGCACCTGCGTGCTGGTTAGGCATCAAGGCCTGTGACGGTTGCTTGGCGGCATTCTTTTCCACCCCAAATACGTTCTCTACTGATGAGGGAAGATATCCCGAAACCCGAGCCATGTCTCGGGTCTAGAGATCTTCACAACAAGTACTCACTTGCACCTACTGAGGTGAACCACTCATGAACTATACGTACCAGAATCCTTAGAGGCGATCAGGAGGAGGGGCTAGAGGTGTGCGATCCATTGCGGTTGATTCTATAAATGGGCTCCCTCGAGCCTTTAAGCTGACGAGCTTCTGGATGACGCACCTGCGTGCCCGTTAGGCATCAAGGCCTGTGACGGTTGCTTGGCGGCCTTCTTTTCCACCCCAAATACGTTCTCTACTGATGAGGGAAGATATCCCGAAACCCGAGCCATGTCTCGGGTCTAGAGATCTTCACAACAACAAGTACTCACTTGCACCTACTGAGGTGATCCACTCATGAACTATACGTACCAGAATCCTTAGGGACGATCCGGAGGAGGGGCTAGCGGTGTGGGATCCATTGTGGTTGATTCTACAAATGGGCTCCCTTGAGCCTTTAAGCTGACGAGCTTCTGGATGACGCTCCTACGTGCCGGTTAGGCATCAAGGCCTGTGACGGTTGCTTGTCGGCCTTCTTTTCCACCCAAATATGTTCTCTACTGATGAGGGAAGATATCCCGAAACCCGGGCCATGTCTCTGGTCTAGAGATCTTCACAACAAGAAGTACTCACTTGCACCTACTGAGGTGAACCACTCATGAACTATATGTACCAGAATCCTTAGGGGCGATCCGGAGGAGGGGCTAGCGGTGTGCGATCCATTGCGGTTGATTCTAGACATGTCTTATGCATATAGGTGTTATAGAGCCTCTCAAATATACTATTGAATACCCATGTGCGTTTTATTATGATCAGAAATAAATACATACACCTTTTTACACAAATATACAGAGTATGCTGTTTGAAACAGAGGTATTTAACTATTTGTATGTTTATTTTCATGTAACATGTCACTAGGTAAAAGCAGAGACACATGCATGTATACCTTCACAAACTTGGTCTGACTTACAACAGTGATATGGTTAGGATTGCTGTTTTACATTTGGTAGGCCTAACATTCTGAGCAGTCAATGAATAGTGAACCATCAAGAGAAAAGTGAGGTTTAAGACATCTTGGGGTAAGGATTAGTGTTTAGGCTACTTTGTATGAATGAGTCTGTAGAAAGATACAGTCAAAGTAGGCCTCTTTCTGCCCGTCTGTTGCTTCTTTCTGCACTTCTCTTGCTTCTTTCTCCACCTTTCTTCCTCTTTCTGGACTTCTGTTGCTTCTTTTTGCATTTTCATTGCTTTTTTCTGCACCTTTCATCCTCTTTCTGCACCTCTCTTGCCTCTTTCTGCACTTCTCTTGCTTCTTTCCTCGCCTTTCTTCCTCTTTCTGTACATGTCCAACCTATATAGGCATAGTTAGAAATTAGCATTTAAAAAACCTTAGAAATCCACTGAAAAAACACTAGTTTCAGGGATGTTATAGTTAGGGATTAGCATTTACAAAACCTATTAAATTCACTGAAAAAACCATAGGTTTCACACCAGTTATAGTTAGGTGGAAATTTTACTCGCATAAAACTTGCGCGTGCAATGCACTGCTGATAACGTCACATATTACATCACTCATGACATGGTCAGTGACATCAAGTATAGTTGAAACAAATACATAAATTATCAAATATGTTTTTTAAAAAGATGTACAAAAATCAAAATGTTCATGTTAATGGGAAGGTTGAAGCATTTTAAAATGTAGATTTATTTCTAAAAGACAAAGCAATATCATAGGCTCTAGCATGTTTAGTTTTTTTTGCTCCAGCATATATTGTTTTTGTCGTTGCATACTAGTGCTTTGAGGTTATCAATTGTCAATACTACTGTTTGTGGTACTTAAGCTGCTCCGATGAATCAAATTAAGGATGCCAACTTTTAGCCTTCACATTTACAGAGCACTTAAAAAATGTCAATTTACATTTATCTTGTTTATGTATATATAGTTTTAATCTGTTAGTATAATTTGATTTTTTATGCAGTCACTGACACAATGAGTTGGTTTGGCGACCTCCAGGGTGCCGCTGATCCCAGGTAAGAGCCACTGTCATAGGCTGCCAATGAAGGTATTCAATACCCCAGGAGTGCAGGTGTCAGAGGGGGCGCCCAGGGGTGTCCCCCTTGGGTAATAGCCCAGAGCAGGAGTCGTTGGCCAATATCTTGGATGAACAATAAAAGGATAAAACAAGGTTCGGACCTTTTCTAGTGAAGGTTGCAGTAACAAAGCGTCCAAGATTACTTGCCTCGGCATAAGTGTTCTGTGCCAGGCTGTGCCCCTTTTAAGTAATCGGGATCGCCTGGTGCATGGGACTGTTTTACGGCCATGCCAGTCTGACTAAAGATCCTTTAGTAGCAGTAGGTCTTGTGGCAATCTTAGAAGAGAGAGGGGTTGTATCAAACCCCTTTTCTACCTGTGTCATCCATGTGGCATCACGGAGGGGCGGTACAAGAACAACGCAGCCAATCAGATGCTGAGGCACAAAAGCCACATTCCTGCTTGTCTATTTCTCCAGCTCAAATTCTGTAGGACACAGGATTAGTTACCTTGCTCTGCCTTCGTACATCACTCAGGCCAAAAGGAGTCTGAAATGGGCGGAAGCTAACTTGGATGGTTTATCTAAAAAAGCGTAAATCCCCAAGCACAAGAGCACATCTCCACCTTTCTGAGAAGCTGAAGTGTTGAGGTAAAACTACAGTATACAGCTAAATAGTGTACAGTACGCATAAACCCCCAAATCTTTGCTTGATTTCTCAGATCAAGGTTTCCCTGAAACTCCTCTTTTGAAGTCACAAGAGAACTCACTACCTTTTATTCCGTCATAGAGAGTTCCTGGTCATTCTGCTTTCTATTTTGTAAATATGCCATTTTGGTGTCTGGTCTCTGGTCTCTAGTCTTAAACAATCAGCTATGTAAGTCAACAGTTGGTATTTAACTTTTTATGCTCGAGTTGTTAATGAATAGTGAAATCTTGTGTTCTCACACTGGTTCCACTGCTTTGTGTTTCAGGTTGCGCTCTGCGAGGACACTGCAAAGGAGCAGATGATGAAAGATCTTGCCGGAGAATCCAAGGACCTCTATCAAATTGAACACTATATTATTAGGGTGTCAAGTTGGAGGGAGTTTATATGGAATATGAAGCCCTTCTGTTCCACTGGTGTCCAGTGTGCATTAGAGTTTTCTCTTCGTTAGCCGTGGTACATGGCTGGACTGAGCGACTTTGTTACTGGATAATTAAGCCCTGAGAAGTTGCGCCCACATTTAGTGGCATAGCTGCCAATAGTACAGCACCTGCTTTGGTTCCTGGGCCAAAGGCATCTGAGGGGCCTTCTGCAACCAAATTATAGATTGGTGTTTAGGTCGCGCCTACCAAAGCTTGCAAGCTGCCTGGTTCTGGAAGACCGAGTGTGAAATTACAGTGTACTTAGAGCCCGCCCATTGGTTGGCTTTCTTTTTTCACTCTCATTAGATAACTTTTTTATTTGTGCCTAATGTGGGCTTGCCTTCCTCATCTTTATTTGTCCCTGCCTTGGAGAACAACCTCTTTATTTTTGTCCTTCCACTACCTACTTTTTAGGAACTACATTTTTCTTTTTGGACAAGCACACCAGGAGTGTGCATGTGTTTTCCAGCGGTCTGTCTTCCCTGCTCTGCGGCGCTCCATGTAGATCTCTCACCCATTTGCTTCTGCCCTGCTCCCCTCCATGTTGCGCTGCCCTCGTGTGCTTCTCCAGCCCCTCCGTTGCTTTCGGACTCATGTGCTTCTCCCGCAGTGCTGCTTTTCCTTTCCCCTCGGGTCCCCGTTGCTTCCCCCTTCAACAGTCCCGATCCCCGTTCCGTTGATGTCGGCTCCAACACTCCTCCTCTCTAAAGCTGCCCCAAGCCTTACCCACGGTCTTTTGTTTAATTATATATTTATGTGGATGACCAGGCAGCAAATTGCTGCTGTCTTGTGAAACTTAAACGTGTCTTGTACTACTTTTTATTTTACTGATACATCTCAGATCGGTAAGTAAAGAAATGTAACTTTGTAGGTGCACATAAATAATAATTGTAATTTAATTTTTATAGAGCTTACTACCCCTATAGAGCTTACTACCCCTGACGAGGCACTAAAGTGCTTTTTGGCTAGTTGCACGCTACTCCGGGAATCCAAAATAGAATAGTGGTGTGTTAGTATAGGGAAATATACATTGTTAATTAGAGCGATGGTCATGTGAGCCTTTTAGTTGGATTGAATAGGCTAAAGGAGGAGTAGCGGAGGGAAGAGTCTAGAAAGTATTATTTGGGAGATCATAGTAGTAAAATGAGGTTTGGGATGAGTAAAAGGAGGGATAGAGGAAGGAAGAGCCTAGGACCGGAATCGGGGTAACACCCCTCTTCAGCCAGGCTAGTTTAAATCCAGTGGCAAAGTGAGCAAGGGCCTCACATCTGGGCATACCTGCCAACTAAGGGCAAACAAAGCAAATACAGGAGATGATGGACGAAGTGCTGAAACTTTTCAGATATTCACCCCCGTCACAGATCTGGGTTGAATCCATTATCATTCTTTAGCTCACTTCGCCACCCCAGTTCAGACACAGCTATATGCAAATCAGTCTTGACCCTGTGCCTCATGGAAACAGTCCAGCCCAAACTGCCAAGCCATGTCTTCCCTTGCTTACTTTGCCACTGGATTCAAGCTATCCTGGCTGATGAAGGGTGTTACCCAGAAACTGGTTCCAGGATGCTTGTTTCCGGTTCAGGGAAGACCTGGCTTGGCAGTTCGGGCTCGGAAAGGTCCCATAGAAGTAGGGCAGTGACCCCATCTGGTCTACACTATTTTTAAGGTCATCCCAGATGGTGATGAGCACAGATTCTGTACCTATTCCTGGAAAGAATCCTTTTAAGAAGTTTGAAAGTATGAAGTTACCTTCAATGAATTGTAACATCTGGGTGAATTTTGCTCTTTCCATCTGTTTGCCCAGGAAAGGTCCATTTGTAACCATTCTGTAGTTGTTTGTGTCATGTGGGTCCAAGTTTATTTTCTTTAATAATGGGCATATGTATGCCTTTTTTAAGTCTTCCGGAAAGATTCCTGTAGTTAAATAATTATTGATGATTGTTCTCACTGTGTGGCAGCAGAGGCAAAGAATGTTCTCGATGATTTCTGGTGGACAAGAGTCGGAAGGGCAGCCTGCTGGCCTACCTGCTTTGACAAGATCCATAAATTCAATTTCTGATAGTTGTTTAAAAGAATGCAGAGACTGGGTTAGCTTACCCTTTGAGGGGATGTTGGAAATTGGTTGGTGTTGGTGGTTTTCCTTTGCTTTAAGTATGAGTCCTACATAAGAAAAAAATTACCTATGCCTCTAGTGACTTCACAACACTTATTCATATGAAGTAAGATGAACGCAAACTAATACGTTTACCTCAGCAGTAATTTCTGACTTTTATTTCATTATTTTTTTTAATTAATATCTTTGATCACAAAAAGAATACATAGTCAACTAAACGAAATACCACATTAGTACTTACACAGTGAAAATGAACAACATGAAAATGTGTTTTGACATACAATTACAACTAAACTCATAATAATCAAACATCAATACAAACGAATGAAATGTCACAAAGAACAATCAATATATACACAATACGAAATACAAAGTTGTCATACAAAATGATAAATTAGACAACTAACACCCTTATATTTAGGATAAATCAATTCCTCTGAAATATCAGGGACATAAGGGGGTGTATTTGCAAAATTTAACCAAGGAGTTGAGTTCCTTTGTCTGCCAACGCGTTTCGAGTGACGGTTAAATCAATTGCCGCACTCTCATCAGGGCTGGGTTAGTCTTTCTCACGAACAGACTGTTTGTGACAAAAAAGGAGGAGCAGGGTTTGAATTTTTATTAAAAAAGGTGCTTCCCAAAATCCTAATTCTTTCTCTATCTAAACAAGTTAGTGGTCACATACCTGCGTTATGCCGGTTTGATGTGACCATCAGCAATATGTGACAAGCAGTGGTTGCCAATCTGCAATAAAGTACATTATAAATGATTTAGCTCATGGGGCGTAATTCTTTTGTCTGATAGCTATGCATAGGGGGAAGGAGGGAAAAAGGTTACCTGGTTTTCAATATTGTGTGGCCAAGACGATTTTTAAGCAATAGACAGCAATTGCAGGCCTTTACTTCTGCAAGAGAAATAAAACATGCGATTTCGCGGTGTCTGTTTATATACATTTGAAACGTGACAACTGAGCGCAAGTTATTTACTTACTCGGGGAGGGGGGCCCAAAGGCGTGGACCCGCAGAGGAAGTGTTGTGACAATTGACAGTCCTTCACTCTCTTTAAATATAATTCATGGCTGCAGGGGCAAAAATGTAAAGGATTTGTAAAAATCGTTTTTAGCTGGAAGCACTTAGATGCAGAGGCTGGGTTAGCCTACCCTTTGAGGGAATGTTGGAAATTGGTTGGTGTTGGTGGTTTTCCTTTGCTTTAAAGATGAGTCCAACATGTCTGCTTTGATTGTGTAATGATTTGCCAGTTTGTCAGTGAGTTCTGGAGAAATGGGATGAGTTCCTTCTGTGGATTTAGGATTACAAAGTTGAGTGTAAATTGTATAAAATTCTTTATTTGCACATTTAAATTTTTTATTCTGTTTGAAAGTACCTTTTTAAAGTTTTTTTGACTATTTACTTGTATATTCTGTTTAGTTTGTGTAGGTGCAGTTGGTCTTGATTATTACTTGTTTGAGCCAGGTGCATTGTAGCTTTCCAATATATATATATATTTTTTTGGGGGGAGTTTTATATAGCGCAAACTAGACCCGAAGGTATCAGAGCGCTTTACATGAGCACCAGTTGTGTTACAGAGGGACACATCATTTTCGTTAGGCACAGGGAGATTGAGTGATTTGCCCAGAATCACAGGATGTTGAGGGTTCTTGCCAAGACTCGAACCCGGTTCCCCAGCTCTGAGGTCAACCACTCTAGCCGTTAGGCCATATCCGCTCCTCTCCTGTTTTTTTAATCTTTTTTAGTTCTACATTCATCCAAGGTGCTTGTTTTCGTTTGTCCTGTTTTGTTGTTCTTAGTGGCATTGACATATTAGCATATCAAAAGCTTCCTGGAGCCACTCATAGAGTTTTTTTAACTGAATTTATTGTTTTTATATCTGTGTTGGACATTAGTTCTGTTTCTAAGTATTCAAAATTGAGCTGGTTCGACAGCCGATATGTGGTTGCATGTTAGGTGGCCTTAGGTGTAGGGATTAGTGGTGTTTTGTGTTGGAAAGCTATCAGGTGGTGGTCTGATCTTGTGACTGGAGTAATCCTTTGAAAGGTAACTCGTTCTTATTTGCACAAATGGCATCTAGGTTTTGTCCTGCCATGTGTGCCAGTTTGTGGGTTATCTGATGTAGGTTCAGTGTGTCTAGGCCAGTAATGATAGATCTTGGATGGGCTATATTGGGTTTGTCAAACCATATGTTTAGGCCACCTAGGATGCATAGGTTGGAGTGTAGTGTTATAAGGTTTGAAACTGTTTCTGGAAATGTATCTGGGAATGTTGCATTGCTAGATGGTGGTCTGTAAAGATGGAGTACGTTACAGGAGTAAGTTGGTGTAGGGTGGCATCTGGTGATGAGGGAGTATTATAACCTTGTATGAAAATGTGTCAGCTTTGGTGAGAGTTATTGTTTCCTTGAATATAACAGCTAGTCTAGCTGCTTTATTGCCTATGCGATTTTGTGCAACAATTTGTTAGGCTGGAGGAATGGCTTAATGTAACTCTGGAGTCACGTCATCTCCCTATCATGATTCAGTTACGAAGAGTAAGTCAGGTTGTGTGTCAGTGAGTAGCTCTTAAGTGTGGTCCATATTTTTAGAGAGTGATTGAGCATTTCAATCATTCTGGATTTGTAAAGTGAGGCTAACCACCCTTGAGGGTATCCTGGCACTGAGAACACTGCTGCAGGGAGGTTCATTTGAGTATTAGGCATTTTCAGAATTCCAAAAGAGAGGATGAGGTCCAGAGATGAAATGGGAGGATGTTCCAGGACTTCGCAGTGAGGGAGTAGAAGGAGCATCCTCCACTATTGCTGTGGTGGATGCGGGGGCTGTGGGCGAGGCAGAGGGAAACAGAACGCAGGTATCTGCAGGGACGGTGGAAGTTAAGTCGGTGGTTGATGTATGCTGGTCCCTGGTTGTGGAGAGCTTTGAAGGAGTGGATCAACATCTTGACCTGGCATCTCTTCTGAATGGGGAGCCAGGGGAGCTTTTTGAGGTGGGGGGAGCATTTATTAGTAGGCAGTCTAGAGATTGTGTATTGCTGGTGGTGTGACCTTGTTTTCTAGAAGAGTGAGTAGTATTCTTTGAACTTTTAGCAAGTGTGGTATTAGTGTTGGTAATCACTGTATCAGGATAGCAATACTGTTCTTTGTATATATTGTAATCCTAGCCCAGCAGGCTTAGAGGGAATGTTGTTCGGTCTGTGAGTACAGGTGGTGGAGATGGTGGTTGAGAGTGAGTAGGTGGGAAGTGTTGTTTTTGTAGAGTAGTCTAGTTGTGTTATAGACAGTGAGATGCAAAATTGTAAAGAGTGGCATGTTGTTCCTTTCGTTTGCATCTCTTTAGGGTGGAAGGTGTATGGGTTAGAGGTGATGGTAGATAGAGCATGTGGGTCATGTTTTAAGTATCTAAATTATGCAATGGATGTGATGCGGGTAAATGAGTGTTGTTGTGTGGGAGTGTTTGTGGTAGGTGTTGGTAAAGCTAAAACATTTGGGAGTAAAGGTGGTATAGGAACTGTGTTATTTGTGTAGTCATGATGGTGGGAGTGGGTCTTTGTTTCTATTTTAGTTCGGAATGTAGATTGAAATTGTGTGCACAAGAGGTTTTCTTGTGCTGGTGTGTGTGTCATGTTTTTTTTTGGGAGTAGCGAGATGAGATATTGAATTCTGTGAAGGCTCTGGATGTACAGTACTGTTGGTCAGTGAAAGTTGAATGGTAAAGCGGATGGTGATGTGCATTGGAGGAGAGGGCGTGTGGTGTATGAGAGGGGATGGACAGGGGTTATAAGTGTTTGCATTAGATCTGGTAGCAGGAAGAGGTCATATGTATGGAGAGAATGTAAGGATTATTTAGTTGTGTGTTTTTGGTAAAAAAGAGCAGGAGGGTGCTGTTGGTGGGTGTTATGAGAAGGTTTGAGTATATGGTTGATGGTGATGGAAAAGGGTCTGTTAGGAATGAACAGGGAGTGTAGGTTTGAAGGGATTAAAGCTATGTATAATGTGGGATTGTGTTGTTGATATATGGATATGATACTGGTATTGGATAGAGTGGTGGCTTGTGTGAGAGTGAAGGTGCCCTTGTGCGGCAGAAGGGGTAGAAGAGTATATAGATGTAGTTTGTGGGGTTTTGTAGTGGTTGTTGAGTCACTGAAATGTGATTAGAGTCTGTCTGTTGCAAATGAAGTGTGTGTTTTTTCAGATTGTGTTTGTATGTTTGGGAATATTGATGGCATAAGGTAGTTGCTGGTAAGTGGAAAATTGGAAAAAAGGCAGCATCTCTAGCCCTATGCCTGAACATGCCCAAACAGTCAACTGCTCTTCTCCTCTCCACCCTTACCCTCGACACAGACTGAGACGCCCTGAGCCATAAGGTTAAATAGCCCTAGAACAGGTTACCTTGCCCCAATTGGGACCTTAGCCCCAACCCTAATCAAGCGCCCCAGTTTCCTTTAGTGAAATCAGGCTGTTTTATTAAACAAGCATTGGCATAACCAAAAGGTCTCGCCTTTGGGACCTTATAAGTGTTTAGCCAGAGCTATTGGCGCCTTGTGTTTGTGTCCTGAAAGACTGGACACCCACAAAGCAGCCAATAACCATTTTGCTCATACTCTGTGGTAGAAACATCAATGCGCGAAATATTAATTGTGACGCCTCTGATCAACCACCGGTTTGTTTGCAAAGGAATATTTTTATTTGACAGGATAAATGATGGTTGACCCTCCCTCCAAATGACGAACAATGGATTATAGTGGAAAAATGTTTATATTAAAGCAATATGCTGGAAAATTGGTGTTCTTTAATGGGATCTACAGGGTAGCAGCTTGCTAAGCCACCAACTGCAAGAAAGAAGTTCCACAAGCAGTGAACAGGCTCAGACGGAGGGCAAGGGAATTAGGCAACAGGCAGGAACAGGTGGGGTTAGGACAGCGAGTAGGCACGGCGGGAATGAGAAGTTGGGTGGGTAGGAAGGCACATGTAGTTAGAAAGGCTGAAAAGAGTATGCAGGGGGGAAAATGCCAGAGATGGAGGGACGGGGAGGGAGTTGTTGGAGTGGGCTCAATCAAGGTGCAGAAAGGGGAAGAGGGGAGGTGGAAGGTATGCACAAGTAGAGGACTGTCATGAATAGGAGGGCTCAGTTAGTATGAAGACAATGAAGGAATGGAAGAGAGGACCAAGAAAAGGCAGCAGGGCTGCCATGTAAAGAGTACAGATAGGGTAGAGTGTGGGAAGATAGGCACATGAAGATTGGCAAGTGCAGTAGAGCCAATGTTAAAGGTGGGACAAAGAGGAAGGAAAGCAGAGACGTGAACAGGAAGGCGCAGGGTATACAGTGTTTGGACCAAGCAGAGCTGTGCAGGCAGTGTAAAATCTGAGTACCAAGTACAGCCACAAACACGCCCTCTGGCTGCGATCCACAATCCTGCATGGGAAGGGTCCTCCCATTCTGGGTAATATGGTGATGCCCTACAAAGCGACCAGAGCTTTACGCTCTGACCACAAAGCTTTGCTACAAGTGCCGAGAGTGAAAAGAGCCAGAACGGGGGGTAGAAGATTTTCTGTGAACGTTGCCAAGCTGTGGAACGAGCTTCCCTCGAACTTACGGACAGAATTAGGTATCCCCCGGTTTCGAAAATTACTTAAAACCCACCTATTTCCTGCTTAGCGTATCTCATCATAGGCTCCTGTTTTTTCTCCTTCTGTTTTTTTTTTTTTTTGTGCCATTTCCCTGAGTCATGAACGAGCGCCGGGATGCCCAAGGGTAACTGCGCGCTATACAAGATTCCAAAATAAATAAATAAATAAATAAATGGCAGGAGGACCATTCAACTAAAATCTCCAGCGAAGTAATGATAGTTAAAGCACCTGCCCTATAGAAAACAAGCAACCCTTTTAAGTCTGACAAAAGCGCCCTCCGAAAACAGCATCTGATCTCGGTCTTTGAATTGCCTGTAAATTAGTGAGATAACAAGAAGATTTATATACAGGTTAGATGAGAGGCAATATGAACGAATAGCAAGTCAAAAGATGCAACGTATAGTAGTTGATAAACGGAAACAAGTCGTTGGTAGAGAGTCTTTGTGTGGTTTTATTTCAGGTATGCTTTGTTTGCATTTGTTGGGAACAGCCAACGCGTTTCGCCAAAACAAGGACTTCGTCAGAGCGATTGTTGATGCCGTATGATTGGCATCGTAGGTAATGGTAGGTGTAGCACGAGACGGAATCGGCTGTATAAGAGCCTTTTGAATCAAAAGCCGTCTGTGGGTAAGTCTCATTGTGTTATAGAGTCCTAGTAGTGGCAGTGCCTTGTGGCCATGTACGTTCGTATTTGTAGTCATAGTGTATTGATGCTGGAGCCGTGTCCGGGATTCGTCCTGTAGTCTGCAAGTTGAAAGGCAGAATCAAGAAGATTTACAGGCCTGTTTAACAGAGGGCGGAGCGAATCCCAGCTGCTCTGTGATAAGTGTTGTTAAAGAAAGGCAAGCAGCTACAGCACTGAAGGTGAACAACTTGAACAGGACGCATCGATAGTGAAAAGGAAGAGGATTGAGAACCAGAAGTAACACTGAGTGAAATCTGATGGGCGGGAACCAAGCACGCAGCAACTGGTGGAAGTGATCAGGGAAAGGATGGCCAACCAGAGGGGAACAATGAGTGAAATTGCCTGGGTGTCATTGAAGCACCCAAAGGAGAGACTTTTAAAAGCAACCTACAAACATTTTTGAATGGCACAACAAAGAACGAATGACAATTGATGGGCGTGGATTAAGCCCATATTGTACTTACAGCATGTCTTGCAGACATCACGTGTGCACTGCCTAGGCTCGACCTAAAAAGGTTTTAATTTTGAAGTGCAATCACAAGGATGGTGATAAGCAGTCCATTGCAAGTCACAATCCTCGTGAAGGTAACCAATCAGAGGAGCCAGGATTGTGTTACCTGATCTATTACTACATAGTTCTATTGGCAAAATTAGATATGGGTTGCAAATTGCAATCACTTTTTGCAACCATCTATCTTTGTATATCTGGCCTTATCCAGTGATATCAGTCACAATTTTTCTATGGGACAATAACAAGTTCTTCAATTCTTCCTCCCAATCCATTCTGCCTTTTACTACTTACTATATGTGTAGGAAAGTGCCATTTTCAACATGGTCACCCCCACTTTTTGCCTAGTATTTGATGTGATTTAAACTGGAAATGCACTGGGTTCCTGCTAACCAGGTCCCCAGTGCCAGATCTATTTCCTAAAATTGTGCTATTGTTTCTCCCATTGGTGATACCTTTATTACCTTTAGTACACTCTGTAAATCACTAGTAAATGATAGCTCAGGTACCTAGGGCCTGAGGTACTAAAGAGGGTCCCTAAGGGCTGAAGCATGAATTGTGCCACCCTAAGGGATCCCTCATCAAACGCATGCAAGATTGCCACTGCACATTGCGTGTTTTGGTGCAAACTCAAAAGTGAAACATGACATGACACACATGCCTGTGTACCATGTCTCCAAACCTTGCATGTAATATTTTTAAGTTACCCCTACAGCAGGCCTTACAGCCATAAGGCTGGTTGCCTTATATTACAGGATAAGACATAGCTGCCTGAGCAAATATGCCCCTGTGCTGGTCAGTCCCATTGCGACCAGTACAAGTGATCAGGGAAGCCATTTTAATACATGTGCTTGACACTGGTGAAAACAAGTTCCCCAGCTACATGATGGCTTCTCTGAAAAGAGGGATATTTGGTATCAAACATCTTTTATGAATAAACCCACACTGATGCCATTGTCTGAGTTAGTGATAAATGCACCCAAAGGGCACCTTAGAGATGCCCCCTGAAAATCTATCAGCCCCTGGTGATGGCTGACTGGTTTTCTTCATCCTGCCACCTGTGACGAGTGTTGGCTTTTGCTCTAAGGAGGCCAGCAACTAGGCCTCCTTGGGCAGGGGGAGTTTTCCCCTCCTCCCACATGATGACATGTAGATTAACATTCCAAAGCAGGGGAGTTTCAAAGCGCCTACCGCCTTTGGTCTGTAAATCTGGTTTCTCTCACAGGAGAAGAAGCCGACCAGAGACATTTGCCACCTGGACAGGCGGGAAAATTAACTAGGCAGATAAGCTTGTCCAATCTCAGGCTAATGCCACCCCTAAGGTGGACTACCTGAGGTGGAGGCCACTTTTCAAAGTTAAGCCATATTGGTGATGGCAAAATCAGGAATTCTGGGACAGGGCTATGACCACCTGCCTTGGGAAGTGGTCATATAGGGGACGTAGTGACCCAAAGGGTAGGTAGCCCATTGGCTACTACCCTACACTCCCCTAACGGCCCTCAATTCTGAAATATGGCACCAGGAAATCAGATCCTGCTTAACAAAAGAGGAAAGAACTGTGGAAGAAGCAACTGACTTGGTGCCAACCCTGCTGGCCTGTCTGCTGAATCTGCTAAAGTCAACTTATCCTGCAAGCTGCTGCGCCTCCAAAAAGCCTGGGAGGACTGCCTGCACTTCTGCCAATACTCAGGAACTCCAGTGGAGCAGCGGAGCTACTTCCCTCGATCCTGCAGGCACCCAAAGAGATCTGAGAGGACTCTGGATCACCAAAACCTAACACAGGAAAGCACCACTGCACAAGTGCAGCCTAGCCCAAGTTGAAGTGGGCCAATGGTGCCAGCATGGTTTCGCTGACCCTCCAGAGACAAAGCGCACCCTGGTCTTGCCCACTGTTGCCTTCCCAACGCCGCCTGCATTCTCTGTTTGCAGGCTCTTCTACCACGAGTGCTTCCGGTTATGCCTGGAGACATCTCTGCACCTGCCGTCCCTGGTCCTTGGAGAAGAGGACCAACGGTCTTCCCAAACATTCTGAGACCTGAGTCCCTCTTGTGGTTCAGACCGACTGACTTCCCAGTCCAAGCCTGCAGCCACTTTTTGAACAGACCAATTCCCATATGATAAGATTGGGAACCGAACGCTGAAAAGCACTTCTAGACCTGGCTGCCCCAGTGCCACCCGAGAGGACCTGTAGGTGCTGCCTTGAGCCTTACCCCGTACTCACCTTAAATCCAGGAGATTGGTCCCGTAAATCGCTGCAAAGTGCCAAAATCCAGTAGGTTTTCCACCCATAGGATAACATTGGCCACCTCACACTAAAAGCACCTCTGCACTCTTAAACTGGTCCTATATCATTCCACGCATGCTCTCGGATCACTCTCCTGTGATATTGCAGCTGGGGATTCCCCGATTGGGTGGATATGAGAGACAATGGCGGTTCCCTGGGAGAGCCTTGGCTGACCCGGTGTTCACAGAGATGATCCTGCAGGCCATAGAGGACTATTTCGAACTAAACATGGGATCTGTGGTAACCTGGGCGACTTTATGGGAAGGGTTTAAAGCAACAATCCGTGGTGTTTGTATCGCCACACATGTGGGAGCTTTGAGGGACATCAGGTCCACCCTTTCCCGCATTGAAAAAGACATTACCACCCTGGATGTTGTACTACTTCATAACCCTTCCACAGATAATGAGGCAAAGTGATTGGCGGTGTTGGTTGAATTCTGGGAAGAAGCTGACAGGGAACTAAAGTTTCTGTCCAGACAATACATGGCGTGGCAATATGGTGAGGGAGATAGACCCGGTAAATTGTTGGCGCAGCTACTCAGACCCCCGCACCAGTCACCATATATCACGGAAATCGTGGGTCGGAATGGGGACTTGCTCCACTCCACACCAGAGATATGCGACGCATTTTTATCTTATTACAAGAACCTATATAAATCTACCTTGTCTGGAGGTTCGGAGGACCAGGGCACGTATCTGAATGAGATTGCTATGGTATACCTTGAAAAACACATGCAGGAGTTCTTGGCACTACCTATCACCCCTGACAGCGTAATTGAGGCCATTGACGCACTGAGGGGCTCGTCAGCTCCTGGCCTAGATGGCTTCTCAGCCGACTTTTACAAGGCTTATAGAAATGAGCTTGTCCCCCGTTTGGTAGAGGTTTATGCGGAGGCACTTGAATGAGGACATTTGCCCCCTACCTTTAGAGAAGCAGTCATAATTCTTCTCCCCAAACCTGGAAAGGACGCCACCTTATGCAGTTCATATAAGCCCCTTTCTTTACTGAACCTCGATTACAAGATCTTGGCCAAGGTTATTGCCATACGACTCTCTCTCCTTATCAAATCTATAATATCACCGGCTCAGTCCGGGTTTGTCCCACATCGCTCCACATCCCTGAATTTAAGGACCCTGTTCTCGGTCTTGCACCGCATTGACCCCGCTACCCCGGCCGCTGCTATTCTGCTAGACGCCGAGAAGGCATTTGATTCGCTAGAATGCCCATTTTTGTTATTCATCATGAGGCGTATGGGTATGCCAGAATGCTTCGTGGCCACAGTTGCTTTATTGTACACCCTTCCCACAGCTAGACTTCGCCTGAATGGTGTTGGAAAGAAGATTTGTAGTCTTATAGGTAATGTCTTCTTTATTTAAAAGCGTATCCCGGTCAGGATAATCAGCGGACGCAGCCACCTGACAGCTCCACTCACCAACTGTGTCCTCCCAACCACCACATTCCAAACGGACCCTTAATACACATTCAACTAAAAACAGTAGTGCGAGATGTACTCAAGCCAGATCTACATGAAGGAACAGATCTGTCTCGAGACACACCTTGAGATACAACACAACACTTTTCCCCCTCTTATAATAACAAAAAAAACAAAAACAATAAATAAATTTTAAAAAAATAAGATGTATAATAAAGCATGTCCATGCAACATAGCAGGATACCAATAACAACTAGGCATGTACATAAGTAATGTAATCATCCAATTTCCTTGGTTTGGTGCAAATGCGTTTAGAACGTAATATGACCTGAACATTCTTCCCTTCTACAACACAGTCCTGTGAAGGTGATTTTTCACCAGTATCATCCCCCAATACATTTTCTTCACATGAAGTTCCAGCTACACCAGAAGTATCCATTACATCATCAACTCAATAATAATTATTTTATAGCGGATTGAGGTATGAAGTTTCCTTTGTACAATGCAATTCTATTAGCATTCCACACCTTACCATCGCTTAACAGGGCAGAATTGCACAGAACCTTAATCACCTTGAGAGGTGTAGAATACTTACTCTCCCCTTTAGGAACAAATCTGCCTTTCTTTACCTTAACAATGTCCCCTACCTTAAGAGCAAATCCTTTCTTATTTCTGCTTAATTCCCCTTTCCACTGTTCTGCTTTATTTCCGAGGGAAAGTCTTACCTCTTCAGCTGACCAATCAACCTTTTTAGTGCTACTTAACCAACCCATGCTATCTTTAGTGCGGGGGGATCGACCTCTCATCAATTCGAAAGGAGAATATCCCGAAGAATCACACTTTGTAACCCTATATGCGCAAATGGTTTTCCTTAATTCATCCTCCCAATCTTTATTGTTTGTGTTGCATAAAACAATAATACTTTTTATAACTCTATTAAAGCGTTCCACGCTACCATTTCCCTCTGGGTGGTAAACTGAAGTGGTTCTGCGAGTAACACCTGAATCCATTATGAATCTCCTGAACTGTTCATCTACAAATTGTCCACCATTGTCAGAAACTAGGGGGCATATTATCAAGGACGGGCGATACATTATCGCCGCTTTTATCGGCAGGAAACTGCAGATAAAGCGGCGATAATGGGCTTGATAATATGCTCTATGAATTCCTATCGAAGCCCATGTTAGATGTCTTCACATCTAACATGGGTTTCGATAGGAATTCATAGAGCATATTATGAAGCCCATTATCGCTGCTTTATCGGCAGTTTCCTGCCGATAAAAGCGGCGATAATGTATCGCCCGTCCTTGATAATATGCCCCTAAGTCTTTAGGAAGACCTTCCCTGCTAAAAACATCACCTAAGAATAAATAACAAAACATTCTCAGAGTCTGCTCTTTCCACCACCTTATATTCTGCCCATTTTGAAAAATGATCAACAATTACAATAATGTATTTAAGTAAACCCTCATAATTTTTAATTGGCCCCCAAAATGTCCACTCCAACCCTTTCACACGGCATATTAGGAATAATAATAGGATGAGGTATAGGACTACACGTGGTCTAGGTTTTATCAGAGTTAATGCATTCACAACACTCCCGCACAACCATCTCAATGTTTCTATCAATACCGGGCCACCAATAGTTATTTTTAATCCTATTCTTGGTTTTTACAATACCCAAATGTCCCTCATGACAAAGGTGTATAACCTTCACTCTAAAAATTGAAGGTGGAATCAATTTTCCCCTTCTGAGCAATGATCCATTTTCAAAAGATAATTCATGTCTCACTTCCCAAAACGGTCTTAAACTTTTGTCTAAATTATGTTTCTCTGGCCATCCCTTCTTGACAAATTTACAAATTTCTTGGATCTCACAGTCCGTAGCTATATTATCCACCCACTCTTTGTGAGTTATGCTTTTAACTTCACTGTCAAAGATACTAGACACAAACCATTCATTCCACTCCTTATCACCACTATCAACAACAGGAAGAGGACTTCTCCTTAAGAAATCTGCAATACGTTGCGCACCCCAAGCACATATACCACATCATAAACAAAACCCAACAACTGTGCAGAAAAACGTGATATCCTGGGTGACACATTATCAAGACCAGAAGATGTAAGAACTTTAGTTAATGGCTTGTGATCCGTTCTTAGAGTAATACGCGTTCCCCAAATGAATTGTTTGAAATGTTTGAGACCCCACAAACAACCTAGCGCTTCTCTTTCTATAACTGAGTAATTTTCCTCAGTTGCAGTCAAAACCCTAGAAGCAAAAGCCACTACACATTCAGAGCTAATCCTCTGCAGTTGTGAAAGGACTGCCCCAAGACCCTTCCCACTAGCGTTAGTTGTAATGAAACTCTTAAGCTTAGGGTCAAATCCTTTAAGTGCAGGTGCTGTAAAAATGTCTTTCTTAATCCTTTCCATTCCTTCCTGACACTCATCAGACCACAAAAAATTGTTCCCTTTTTTTAATAGCTGTCTAATACTATATATTTTCTCCACAAAATTATGACCAAACTTTGAGTAGTATTCTGCTAGCCCTAAAAAGGATCTAACATCATCCTTATTTTGCGGAACAGGAGCCTTGAGGATGGCATCAACTAATTCAGATTTAGGGCTAATGCCATTGCCACTAATTTCGTGACCAAGATATGTCACACATCTTTTTGCAATCTTGCACTTAGACTTTTCAGCAGATAAATCTTTAGTATCTAGAACATGTAAAACCGTCCTCAACAAGATATCATGTTCATCCTTGTGTTTACCCAACACAAGGATGTCATCCTGAAAAAATAATACATCGCTAATACACTTAAACATGGTAAACATTATTCGCTGAAACATAGCAGCTGCCGACGCCAACCCGAATGGTACCCTTTTGAACTGGAATAACCCAACGGCGTCACAAAGGCTGTTAAATGTCTACTCTCTATATGGAGTGGAACTTGGTGGTAGGCAGACGTTAAATCTATAGTGGAAAACCATTCCATGTCCCTTGTGGATGAGAGAAGTTCCGTAATGTTAGGCAGGGGGAAAACATCAATAAAAATGTTCTTATTTAACTCTCTGAGGTCAACACAGAGACAAATCTTGCCATTGGCCTTCCGTGCGACCACCAAGGGTGGGACCCAATCAGAGGACTCAATGCACTCAATTATGTTCTTATCCATGAGTTTCAATATTTCACAATGTACATCATTCTTGACCCCCAAAGGGATGTTCCTCACCTTATGGATGCATGGTATTGCATCATGTTTTAAGATGATCTTATGCGAGAATCCTTTTAATTCTCCCACATCCCCAGAAAACACCTTTGGAAATTCCTTATAAATATCATCACAATTGTCTTGTTCAATGCACAAAACAGGATCTGGACTATTAGGATCAAGAAGTATCCCTAAATCACCCTGATCCCACCAGCCCAAGACACAGGGTCCTACTCTGGAGACATAAAGTTTACAAAAAGCAGATCTCCCTTTGAATTCAAATTTAAGTCTCCTAAACCCTATTAGATCAATGGGTTTACCTGTATAACCCACTGGGTGGATGTCAGGTTTGTCTAGGTCACGACCTATTTTTAGACAAAATAGATCCTCTCACTTCTTGTTATTAATAATAGTGTACGGTGAACCGGAATCGGCTGTTAAAGTTACAATAATCCCGTTCACTGCAATATCACATACAGGTTTTTTCCTTATCTTACCTAGATCCGTTGCTTCATCATCACTAATACAAAATACAATGTCATCAGAATTGTCTTCGTCATTGTCATCAACAGCATCACACTCATCAACAATACATTTCACACTTTTACTGTTTCTACACGCTCGTGCAAAATGTCCGGGCATTTTACAGTAGGCACATCTCTGACCCAGTGCCGGACATTTCCGATCATTCGCCAGATGTGAATTGCTACCGCAACGGAAGCAAACACCTTTAACCACATTAGGATTTGTGCTGGATTCTTTCATTTTACTTTTTCCTTTAAAGTTGGGTTTAAATTTACTCTTTTCTGTATTTTGCTGTTGAGTTGGAACCCTCACAATTTTGATCACTTCTTCACCGTTGTCAGTTTTAGATTTGTTTATAACAGTCTTTGCACATCTAGAAGTTAATTCTGCCTTAGAAATTATGGCTGAAATCTCTTTTAAGCTCGCATCACCGTTGATCCATAGTTTATCTTGTAGGTTTTGGTTATTGCAGTGCATAACTAATTGGTCACGGATCAATTCTTCCTCAAAAGTGCCAAACTTACATGACAGTGCAAGTCTCCTAAGTGATGCTATATAATCCTCAATTTTCTCATTTCATTCTTGTTTCCTATGGTAAAAGTTAAATCTGTGTACAGCCTTGCATACAGTCGGTGCAAAATAAGTGTTGAGGTCATCGATTGCACGTGTAAAAACATTCTCATCGCTTCTACCACTAACTTTTTTTTCAATTCTATTGTAAACGCTTAATCCGCCAGGACCAAGGCAATGTAGGAGAATTTTTTTCTTTCTTTCAGGAGTCAATTCTTTGCTCTAAAAAGTTTCCAAATAATTGACTAGATAATCTCTCCACTCCTCCCATCTCTGGCTTGACACCTCTCCATCTTTAATCATAAAAGCTTGTGGAGCAGGTAGATTCATAGTGGTGGTAGACATATTACAGTAGATGTAGTAAGTAATAAAGTACTTGACTAAAAGGTATAATAAGGATACAGCAAAAGGATGCATGTATATTCAATACATGTACTATACAAGCTTGTGAGTATAAGATGACATTCAATATAATATATAAAATGTGTATGACTTAAACAGCGAAAATATCAATCCAAATCTCAAGCTTGTATACAAGGAACACTTGAAAATACCTTCAGTATTGTGGTCAGAATAGTGTGTGTGTCACTGATGAGGATATTTCCATAACACACAGCGAAGAAAATGCTCTTAAAATGAAAATTTTACTAAATTTACTTCTGTAAAACGATTTTCTAGCTGATTATATATATTACTTTTATCCGCTGAGAATACTGAAAGTATAATGAATATCTCTACAATTACTGAAGATCTCTGAAACTGCCGAGGACTGTCGAGAACTGTCGGGAATAAATTCCGGCAAAATGGAGTCACATAGTGTAACCTTAAGTTGTCACGCGATGACGTGGTGACCTGCGTACTCCTGCGATGACATAACGCAAGTCTCGCGTAACCATTCAGCGCTCTGTGTGAAGTAGAATGCCGGAGCTTTCAAAAGATGCACGCCGAAACAGTAGTCTTCGAGCTCACAAGGTATGGATTTTCCTAAATGTACATGACACGCAAAATGAAGATGAAGGAAATAGCATAACCAAATGCTCATACAAACACTCCAGTAGTAGAAAAGGTACGAAGCTGAGTGTCGTTTAAATCGAGAAAGTCCAGAAGAGACTTCTTGTCAAATACCCATTAATCCATAAATTGAAAAATAAGCAACTCACGTTAAAATTTCATTGTGGCTTAGATCGTGTGGGCTGTCTTCATTAAATCTTGAAGTCTCCAACTTCTTTAAAAAAAGAATTCACGAACGCACAAATAATTAAAATTGTTGCTGAATGCTCAGGTTCTTCTTCGGGTTACGCTTCCATCGTCGCCATTGTTGATACAACACAACAAATGGCACCATAACAGAACAATTCACCTTATCACGCGGCACACGCCAGGGATGCCCGTTGTCCCCGTTACTTTTTATATTAGCGATGGACCCACTGGTCCGACACTTCCAGGAAAGGCACCTGTTCAGTGGCCTCCAGTTTCGTACTGGCCCGCTCCTGATGTCATTGTACGCAGATGACACGATTCTCTATGTTAGAATGCCCCACATCAACCTGGAACCTCTTCTCTTAGAAATTACCCGATTTGGCGGTTTTCTGGACTCCGCATAAACTGGCATAAGTCCCTCATTTTTCCTCTGACCCCTAGTACCACCAAATGGGACTGCCCATTCCCGCTGGAATGGTGCAGTGAATCGGTCAAATACCTAGGGATACATGTACACCTTGATACTGGGGCCATTATTAGGCTAAATTATGGCAAAGCGTTGGACTTCCTAGAGGACCAGATCGACCGCTGGATACGCCTTCCGTTATCTATGACCGGTCGGATCGCCATTATCAAAATGATAGTGCTTCCCCGGTTTTTATACCTTTTTACTAATATTCCGATCCCCCTTACTAAGATATTTTTTTCCCAGCTGCGTTCCCTGCTCTTGCGGTTGGTTTGGGGAGACAAGAATCCACGTGTATCCTGGCGGGTGCTCACACTCCCATACGAAAGAGGGGGCCTAGGCGTTCCCGACTTTTATTTGTATTTCCTGGTCGCGCAATGTTCCTTTGCATATTCCTGGTTCCACCCCGATGCCCGCATATTATATCTAAAACCTGAGGCCGACCTGGTACTACCGAGTCTGCTATCCACGGTTCTCCCCAAAGGGGTTCCCCGGGACCCCCAGGACATACAAACAGTCTCATCCACTTGTTGGGCGTGGGACAAGATGCGTAGACTTCTTTGCCTAGAAATATTGTATTCTCCCTCTCTCCCTCTTCCTAATGCGCACTGGCTCCCTATAACTGGGGAGACTGTGGTCAAACAGACCCTATCCAAATTCAACATCTGTACTATTGGCGACCTCTTCCCTAATGGTCATGCCTTTACTATAGCAGACGATCTCCGCTTTACTGATCGCTCCTTCATGGACTCCTTTGCGCTGACCATACTGTTATCCATGATGCGCCATGCATTTCCCACATTCCCGCTGGCCCCTGAAGAAGCTCCCCCCCTCTCACTTGTTATCCAGCACCCTTCGGGAACACATTTAGTAGCTAGACTAAACAGATTATGCAGCGCTGCCCTTCCTGCACTGGACGCCAAAGTTCGCGCGGCATGGGAGGGCGATCTGGGTAAACCTATAACAGATGACCAGTGGGCCCAATGTTGTAGAGCTACGCGAGAAGTCTCGATAAATTCCTACGTAGGCTATATCACACACCTGCGTTAGCCCACAGGATTGACCCTGACCGACCACACCAATGCCCCAAATGCAAAGCCCCCCACGCTGATTTTGCCCACCTTGCTTGGACTTGCCCCTTGCTATGCGAATACTGGTCCCAGGTACATGTCACATTCAGTCAAATACTCGGGGTTCACCTGATTCCCAACCCGAAATAGCGCTGCTGGGCTACGTTTCGAATTTCCCACGTCCTATCCACAAACTTGCGGCATTGGGTTTTCTACTAGCTAAGAGAGAAGTCGATCTGCTTTGGTGCGCCAGACGATCCCCTATCTTGAAATCCTGGCTCCGGAGTATGGCCTTTTGTAATATTAACTGTGTGGAGTATTCGACGTTGGTCCCTGCCCCTTCACGCCCTTTGTACATCTGGGGGCCTTACCGCACCTACATTGACAAGATCACAGCTGATCGCCAGTCCCAGTTGGGGAGTCAAGTGGTTCCAACAGGAGTGGGCTGAGGGACGCTGCCTACCCTACCCGACACATGCATGCTGCCAGACCGCTGTCGGATCTGGGCGCGATCCCCTCATATTGTTTGCTCACATTACCGAAATGTGCACATGATCATTTAAGTGTCGCCTGTTTCATTTGCCACTTGGGGCAGTTACTGCTCCTTACCGATACCTGTCTTCTCCTTTTAAATGAAGCGTCATTGTGTTGCCATATCGTTAGTCACTCCTCTTGGCCATGATGTCCTTTGTAGATATGATATGTGTGCCTTATTGCTATTGCACTGTAATGATTATGTTTCACTGTATAACTCATACTGCAAATGTGATTCATTCTTTGTTTTGCTTTTTATTATTTGTAAAACGATAAATAAAGTTAAAAAAAAAAACTGGTCCTATATCATGAGATTGACTTTCATCAGGCCCGGTTTTGTCAGCCACGAGCATCAAACATGGTGGAACCTGTGGGTCTATAGTTATGGAAAAGCAAAACTACAAGTCCCAGTATCCTTAATGCAGCTGACTGCTAAACCAGGACCGATTGAAAGTGTCCATCCTGGGGCTGGCATTGGTCCAGCTGACAGGTATGGACAATGGAGGAAACTATGGAATCAGTTTAAGTTGTGGGCAGGCCGGGGAGATATCCCCCCAACTTAAACTTAGCCCAGTAGAAAGGCCAAAGTGTGTATGCGAGGGGAAATTTCCCCATGAGATTGATGGTTTTCATATCACTTTGGAAGATAGTGTGCTGTGGCTTTCAGTCCTACGCCCTGTCCCAGGGCTCCAACACTAATAACCTTGGACCTATTATTTGCTTTACAGTTTAATATACCAACTTTTTTAAAACACTGCCATGTCACCTTTCAGCTTTTTGAGAGCACCTGAACACAAGGTTAGTAGGTCAGTATATGTTACTACGCGATACTCAGGGGATTATTTACAAATGCTTTGCGCCGTCAGTGCGTCACTTTTAATACGGGAAAAAGTGGCGCACCAGTGGCGCACCGGTGGCGCAAGGGGCTTGGAAATAAGCCCTTTAGTGCTATAAAATAAGCATAATTGTAGTGCTGGCGTCAGCCACACCATGTAGGTCTTGGATCCTGGGTTAAGGACTGAGTATGTGTATAATGGCTACGTGGTGATGTCGGAGGAGGCGATGTACATGTCGGCCGGTCACTATATAAAACAAGCATTAGAAATGCAATCGGGCTCGGATTTATTTGAGTTTGAGCTAATGGCATTGTAAATGCCAATGTATTGTTGCTATGTGTTATGGAGTGTGTTCATGTGGTGTGTACTGCCAGTGATCTCCTTGTGAGTGTGAGAATATTGCACCGTTACTGCCTGTGATGTCCTTCTTGTGAGTGTGAGAAGCTTGCACCTCTGCTGCCTGTGGTCTCCTTGTGAGTGTAAGAAGCTTGCACTGCTGCTGCCTGTGATGTCGTTCTTGTGAGTGGGAGAAGATTGCACCTCAGCTGCCTGTGGTCTCCTTGTGAGTGTAAGAAGCTTGCACAGCTGCTCCCTGTGATGTCCTACTCACTACTCTACTCACTACTCTGCACTCACTACTCACTACTCTGCACTCACTACTCTGCACTCACTACTCTGCACTCACTACTCTGCACTCACTACTCTGCACTCACTACTCTGCACTCACTACTCTACTCACTACTCTACTCACTACTCTACTCACTACTCTACTCACTACTCTGCACTCACTACTCACTACTCTGCACTCACTACTCTACTCACTACTCACTACTCTCCACTCACTACTATACTCACTACTCACTACTCTACCTTCTACTCACTACTCTACTCACTACTCTACTCACTACTCACTACTCTACTCACTACTCTCCACTCACTACTCTCCACTCACTACTCTCCACTCACTACTCTACTCACTACTCTACTTTCTACTCACTACTCTACTCACTACTCACTTCTCTACTCACTACTCTGCATTCACTACTTTACTCACTACTCTACTCACCTCACTACTCTACTCACTACTCTACTCACTACTCACTACTCTGCACTCACTACTCACTACTCTACTCACTACTCACTACTCACTACTCTACTCACTACTCACTACTCTGCACTCACTACTCACTACTCTGCACTCACTACTCTGAACTCACTACTTTTGATAAAAGTGCTAATTATGAGGCAGATTATGTGGCCAATGTGGCAAGTTCATAATTATGCTGTAAACCCTGCATCCAAAGTGACAGAATTGCATATTTTTCTGACCCTCACAATTTTCTATTGCTTTATTAACATGCCATTTGTGAAAGGCAAACAAAACGTGAACATTCTAGTTTCAAACAGTGTCCATAGTTAGCCGCACACTTGAACGAACAACTCCAACAATGCCTCCCTTCTGGGAACAGAACTTGTTTTTGACAGTGCAAACTGTACCTTTTATTTTAGTAAAAATTATACACCCCTCTCTATATAATGAAGGACTGTTCTGTCATTTTACTGCGAGCAACCAAACGACATAGTCCACTATGTTAATTACTATGTTCAATGTAAAAAAATCCGTTTGGAAAAATGAAAAAAACATATTTTTAAGCGTGACTTATGTACCAAAAGCGTGAAGAAGAGTGACACGTGGAGTTGATTCATATCTGTAGACCAGAGTGAAGATGTCTGATTCTGATGCAAAACTAGCATGTTATGTGTGTAGCAGAAGTAGCATCTTCGACCCCAATAACACAACAAACACCGCTCACCTATCAAACCGCGCGTGACATGCAGGCAGTCAGCTGTCTGTTGATTCCTCTTTGAGGTTGGTGTCACGCATTTACAACAGCAGGCGGAGTCATCCATGTCGTGTTCGTTTTATCCCGAGGAACCCACCTTCGCCGTTTCGGAGGCTTTGTGTACTGTCCACACTTGTTTTTACAGCCCTACAGACGGACAACATAAAGATACCAAGCCTGCAGTATCTCCTTTCAACAGAACATCCGTTAAGATAACTCACAGGGTAATGCGCCCCCTGCAGCGCACTGCAGGTGACACAAAGGTTCTGCTTTTGCAGGGATAAACTGCCTGAATGCAATTCAGTTGAGAAAAGTGGTTAAGTGACATTTCATTTCCATCACTGGCAAACGGCAAATTCAACATTATGACGGTGAGGAACAGGTACTGTTGGAAAGATCCAAGTTGCAGATGCCGAAAATATAAACCAGCTTAAGGCTTCGTATTATGTCATCCTGCTGAAAGTCACACGGTGGTGCTGCAATATATGGGATATTTTTTCTTAGTAGTCCAACCCCAAGGTTCTAATTACGTACGGGAAAAAGCTTTCTGATGCTCTAATATAACGGGACGCTAATTCCGATAATGGGGGTCTCACACACCGGAGCCGCTCGCCGCGAACAGGATGTTGTTCCACTACAGGTGCTTAAATTGAAGCCGTTAAACACCTCTACACGGCTGAATTTATCACCATTTGAAGGATAAAAGTCTGAGTCGGCCTGGCTAGGAAGTAAACCTCTGAGGAAGGTTACATAGAGATCGCCGCAGCTGGTGCATTGACTCGCTGCGCTGTCTAGCAGCAGTCCTCCCCGCTCCCTGCCTGCAAGGCCTCTCGCCCCAGACGTGCTGCCGATCGACCCAGACGCCCCCACGAAAAGTGATGTCAGTAATTTGATCTGAAGTCCTCAGTATTCATTGTGCCTGGAACAACTTTGCGAGTCCCCTGCGCGCTCTCCGGGGTGAGAGGTCACCGGGGGTGGGCGGGGCGGGGGGTAATTGACAGGGTTAAAGCAGCCCCTGGTGTCTGGAGGCGCATGGCACATTGAGAGGAGAGTTAAAGAGACAACAGGCCCCTGTCACTCTCACTGGCTGCCTGCTCCCGGTTCAGTGTGTGTGTGGGGGGGAGGTTGTAGAGGGGGGCCTCCCACTCCTCACCACTGTATACCCAACAGGGCCCCTAGTGCCCCTGTGAGCCCTGCAACGTGTGCGGTACCCACTGACTGCCCAGGGCGGAGTCTGCGGCCGGGGCTGCGCTCTGTCCACTGCCTGTCATCTGCGGGTTCCTCTGCCTGCTCTCCGCACCTCCTGCCTGACCTGTGAAGTATCTAACTTTACTGCCATCTGCGGTTCATGCTGCCTGTACTGGCAGCTGCTATGCGCCTGCCACCTGCCAGGTCAAATATCTGCTCCCTCCGGGTATCTGCTGCCTCACCTGTGAGGTATCGGCTGCCTCACCTGTGAGGTATCGGCTGCCTCACCTGTGAGGTATCTGTTGCCTCACCTGTGAGGTATCCGGTCCCTGAGCTGTGAGGTATCTGCTGCCTCACCTGTGAGGTATCTGCTATCTCACCTGTGAAGTATTTGCTGTCTCACCTGTGAGTATCTACTGCTTCACTTGTGAGGTATCAGGTCCATGACCTGTGAGGTATATGCTGCCTCACATGTGAGGTGTCTGGTGCTTGACCTAGGATGTATCTGCTATCTCACCTGTGAAATATTGTCTGTCTCACATGTGAGGTATCTTCTGCTTCACTTGTGAGGTATCAGGTCCAGGACCTGGGATGTATCTGCTGTCTCACCTGTGAGGTATCAGCCTCCTGACCTGTGAGGTATCTTCTGCCTCACCTGTGAGGTATCTGCTGCATCACCTGTGAGGTATCAGGCTTCTCACCTGTGAGGTATCTGCCTCCTCACCTGTGTGGTATCAGGCCCCTTACCTGTAAGGTATCAGCCTCCTCACCTGTGAGGTATCTGCCTCCTCACCTGTGAGGTATCAGGCCCCTTACCTGTAAGGTATCAGCCTCCTCACCTGTGAGGTATCTTCTGCCTCACCTGTGAGGTATCTGCTATCTCACCTGTGAAGTATTTGCTGTCTCACCTGTGAGTATCTACTGCTTCACTTGTTAGGTATCAGGTCCATGACCTGTGAGGTATCTGCTGTCTCACCTGTGTGGTGTCTGCTGTGTCACATGTAAGGTGTCTGGTTCATGAACTAGGAGCTATCTGCTGCTTGAGCTGGGAAGCATATTCTGCCTCACATGTGAGGTATCTGCTATCTCACATGTGAAGTGGTTGCTGTCTTACCTGTGAGTATCTTCTGTCTCACCTGTGAGGTATCAGCCTCCTCACCTGTGAGGTATCAGCCTCCACACCTGTGAGGTATCAGCCTCCTCACCTGTGAGGTATCCGCCTCCTCACCTGTGAGTATCTGTTGTCTCATCTGTGATGTATCAGGTCCCTGACCTATGAGGCATCTGCGGTCTCACCTGTGAGGTATCAGCCTCCTCACCTGTGCGGTATCTGCTGTCTCACCTGTGAGGTATCTGCTATCTCACATGTGAAGTGGTTGCTGTCTTACCTGTGAGTATTTTCTGTCTCACCTGTGAGGTATCTGCTGCATCACCTGTGAGGTATCCGCCTCCTCACCTGTGAGTATCTGCTGTCTCATCTGTGATGTATCCGGTCCCTGACCTGTGAGGTATCTGCTGCCTCACCTATGAGGCATCTGCGGTCTTACCTGTGTGCTGTCTGCTGTGTCACATGTAAGGTGTCTGGTTCCTGAACTAAAGTAAAGTAAAGTCCACATTTGTAAAGCGCACAATCACCCGTAAGGGTCTCTAGGCGCTGGGGGCCGTCGGGAAGATTAAGCGAGCTATTGCCCAGAGTCACATGGTGCTGGGCTAACCTGCCGCCGGAGCCGGGGATCGAACCGTGGTCCCCAGATTCCAGCGTCAGTCGCCCTGGCCGCGGCGCCACACCTCTTCCTCGGAGCTATCTGCTGCTTGAGCTGGGAAGCATATTCTGCCTCACATGTGAGGTGTCAGCCCCTGACCTGTAAGAGAGTCCCTCTGTGATATATTCTACTGTCCTGCTAGATAGGTGTCTGTCTGCCACCTGCAATCACAGTTATGGATGCCAGAACTATCATCAACCAATCACTAGAGTCCTCTGGACCGAGGTCATCTCCGGTAAGGGGCGGTGCTCCTGCAGTTCGGCCTTCCTGCTGCCTTTGAGCTTGGCTCTCATAGAGAGACTGAAAACAGAGAGTCATTCAATATACAGTCTCTGCTGGACTGACTCTGCCTGTCTCTCCAGCCTCTCTTTACGTCTCTCCCTACTGTGACCCCCTCCCTAGACCGCAAGGGTCACCCTCGGACCCGCAGTGCCCCCTCATCTCGAACATGTGTCAGCCCTGATCTATGCGCGGCAAACATGCAGGTGACGCACAAAGCAGCGCTTCGAAGCCCAGGCACTCTAGATTCAAGCGCTAATAGTCAACGTCACCTAGTCACAGACCATTGCGTTCAAATTTCCTCCACTAAACCAAAGGTAACTAAAGCACTTACAGCATTACGTGCAGCCGCATTACCAGCAGGGCTGTGAAAATGATGATTATCCATACGTCACTCCATGAAATGCATAATTCGTACATCACCGAAATGTGTCTTTTCTTCAATTACGCCTCTGACGACTCTTCCAGTTTTTAGGGAACACACACCCACAATATCATGTTTTAATCCAGATCTGAGTTTATTTATAGCTCTCTCTGCGGCCTCTCTCGCTTCTGGGCGTCTAGTCCGGCTGGACTTTTTCTCATGCCCTTTCCTTTTGAGGCCTCCGCGGGGCGACCCCCGGCTTTCATGTGTACAAACGATTGCTTTTCTATAAAGGGTGCCCTCTGCCTCCCCCCAGCCCCGCCGCCCCCTCCCACTCTGTCGGCCCATTCAGAGGGCCGTTCCCGGCGCTGCTTAAGTGCTGTAAAATTCACTCCGTCATTGAGAGCCACAGAGGAGGGGGCTCGGCCTGAACCGGCCCATTCACCCCCCACCCCTTGCCCCATGAAAGCCCCTTTAGCTGCACATGGGTGTAGCTGCCAGCTCGAGCCCTGGAGCGGACTTGGCAATGTGCATTGGGGGTTCGGGAGGGCACCCAGTGTCACGGATTAATTGTCTGTATCAGTTCTCCCACCAAATGCTGCCTTGTAAACGTGTCAATGCACAAACGATGAGCCCGCCCTGAATAAATATGCTCGGACTTGCACCCACCCACAGGAGGCGCAAACAAACACCGAGGCCCTTAAAACCACTTTTAAAGCTGCACGACCTCCACCGCTTCCCGCCCGGTGCGCGTGACAACTGTAACATGATGCCACGGCCATGTGTGTGTGTGTTTATGACTTTCTGTATGCAATGCCATGGTGAACGCGCTCGCACCATCTGCATTGCATTACATGTATGAGTCATCTTCTGTGAGCCTCGCCTGCTGCCTCTCGTCATTTAACATTGAACGCGCTCACCGCTGTGAACGCGTTCGCATCATCTGGCTTGCATTACACGGGCACTCTGACTGCTCGTAATTAAGATTAATCACTCTGCCATGCTCGCTCTCGCACACAAAATGCCACATCGGGCACGCGTACATTACTTACAGCCTATCACTTCAAGGCTACTACATACACAGCACAGGGAAGACGAATCACTGACCAGATGCCAGAAAACCCTACGGAATGTCTGGAATTTCTCTCTCCAAGGCCCTCTTCTTCTTTTTTTTTCTCCTTTAACATTAGTTCTCTAACTCCTCCCCTTCAGGGGGAGGAGTCCGAGCCCTAAAAATTGTGTCACTGCAGAAGCATGTAACTTGATGCCACAAGAGTCCATCATGCACAAGACTGTTCAGGGCATGGGTTGGTTCTGTGCTCTCAGATACTTTGTTAAGTCTGCCTGGATCTTGTGGGAGGCCGCCGTTTGTGGCTTACTACGTTGTAGTACAGTGGTGTTAGGGTCTAGAAAAACTATCAAGTTGGTGTTTCATAAGAAGAACAGTGGTTGCCAAGTGCTGTACCAACAGACCTGAGTTCATGGCTTGCCTATAGTGGTTATTATTTCAGGAGAGGCCCGAAGGATAGCAAATTTGGTTTGGCTTCCATTACAGGTCTTCAATCACGAAGTATCAACCTTTGTGCTTCTCACCGGTGAATTTCAGCTGACATCGTGCGGAAGTTGATGATCTGCCTGGTTTGTCGTGGAACTTACAGGGGAAGACATAATTACATCACCTTTTCCGATTCCTCACATAATCTGAGAGTGACAACGACCAAGCGGGCCCAAGTACCAGCTACGGGTACCAGGACTACAGATATCAACCACAGGGTCCTTTTTTAGGCCAGGGACAATGGAGACCACCGAGGGGACGTGACAACAACTGGCCCCGGGGCCTACCACGAGGCCAGCAACCAAACAATATAAACTGGGATGGAGGGCGAAGTCGAGCCCAGAAACAAGTACGGTTCCAACCGGAGGAACACGGGGAGATATCAACCCGACGCAAGGTATACAGATGGTGAGGCCACCACCGTGCCCTGTGGTTAACATCTTGTCATACACACTGAAGGATGAAGAAAAACAGGTCCTGAGCAAAGGACTTTCCTTTGTACCAACGGCCTTCCCCAATAAATTTGCCATCAAAGCGGAGCTTCACAGATTTTTCCACAAGATCCGTCTCCGCTATTTCTTCCGACATTCAAGCTTGCAACAAAAAACCTCACATACCGGATTAAGGACCCCCTCCGCCTTTGTACCAACAACATACACTATGACCAACAAGATTCTAGCCTACGAGAGTGTGGTTATGAGGGATGTCCAAAAGATTCTTGAGGAACAGAAGTATACCAAATTCAACATCAACAAAATTGAGAATGCCGCCTTGACATCTCTTAAAGCCAACAAAGAAGTCATTATCAAACCTGCTGTCAAGGGGGGAGCCATCGTGGTTCAAGACGTGATCAAGTACAAGAATGAGATACTTCAACAATTGAACGATGGGGTGAGCTACATGAAGTTGCGTTCTGACCCCAGCAAAGAATTGGCACTTGAAATACTCTTGATCACACAGAATGCCTTGAACAGGGTTTCCTGACTTAATTGGAATTCCAATACCTCAACCAGAAACATCCCAGACTACCTACAATATACACTCTTCCCAAAATACACAAGGACATGTCCAACCCACCCGGTTGTCCTATCGTGTCCGGATGTGGCTCAATGTTGGAGCCACTATGTAAATATATTGGTTTTTTCACAGGCATATTTGCGTGACACCATGCAAACCATTAACTTGGTTGACGGAAGACCATTCGATCCCACAAGACAACTACTTGTAACCTGTGACATTCTGTCATTATACAAAAGTATCCCTCAGCAAACCACCTTAGAAGTCGCTGAAGCTGCACTCTATCGCAGGACTGCACCAGTCCCCGTTCCAACGGAGTTCATCATCTCATTGTTAAGGATCGCAATGATGAAGAACTTTTTCATCTTTCAGGAGACCTTCTACCTGCAAACGAAAGGTGTAGCGATGGGGGCAACTTTTGCCCCGGATCTAGTGATTCTCTTCATGGTCGATTTTGAGAGAAACAATGTCTTCTCCAACTCCAATCCTTACGGCAATAATGTGGAGCTGTGGATGCGTTACATAGATAACATCTTGTTGATTTGGACTGGAGATACACCTGGTTTGGAATCTTTTCATGTGTGGCTCAATCAAAGAACCCCGGATATCCAATTTACCCTACAATCTCACACACAACGGATAGACTTTCTTGATATTACCATCTATGCTGAGGGCGGCATACTGTGCACAACTCTCTATCGCAAACCGGCGGAGCGAAACTCACTTCTCAAATACACTAGTCACCACCCTAGAGGCCTGAAGGACAATCTGCCTTTCGGGCAGTTCCTGCGTGTTCGCAGGAATTGCTCTAGTAAAACGAACTACATGTCTGAATCTGAAGATCTGGCTAATCGTTTGATGGAACATGGTTACCCCACCAAATTGATCAAAAGAGCCATGAAGCGCACTTGGTTTAGACCCCGTATAACCCCATTGCAACCAAGGGATAGAATAGAATCTAACAACCAGAGGATGATATGTGTCACAACTTTTTCGACTAGTAGCAATGCCATCTGGAAGATCATAAACAAACACTGGGGCCTGGTATCCGATGAGGTAGGGCAGTAAACACCACTGATGCATTCCTACAAAAAGGCCAAGAGCATTCGAGACCATGTGGTCCTGTCTTTTCTTGAGTCCCCCGAACCTGTGACGATACAATCACTGTGGAATCTACCTCCAGTTCTCGGACACCATCATTGTGGCCATTGTAAGGCATGCACAATCACCATCCAGATAAAGGATTTTGAATACCAACAAAGGAAGATAACACTAAAAAGTCATACCAACTGCAACACTAACAACGTTATCTATGGGATCCTATGCCCATGCGGCCTGATATACATCGGCTAGACATAACAAAAAGTAAAAGCGAGAATTCTTCAGCATTCCAGTCGCATTCATTGTGAAGTACCGGGAGCCCCTTGGTTGAGCACTTCAAAAGGATGGGCCATACCCCGGATAGCTATCAATGGCTAGTACTCGAGAAAGCCTGCCTGGGAGCCAGACGAGGGGACATTGGACTGATCTTGAACACCAGGGAGCTAAAATGGATGTCCCTTTTTGATTCTATTAACAATGGCCTTAATGAACTTGATAGCAGCCAGTCACAGCTAGCTACAATTTGCCCTTAGAACACCTTCCCATACACTGTACTAAGACATTCCACCCTCCGCTAGTCACTATTTTGGTAATCATCTTCATTGCATAATGACAAATTCACTGAACTATGACCCACCAGACTATCTTATCATGCGAGGGACTTACACCCCCTACACTTTATACTCATTTGGCCTTTTTTAACTCTATGACGCTTTCACCCACCTGTGCGTGAGGTGCGCATTCTCTCAATGCCAGCACATGTGAGTACTTTTGACATTTGTGGCTTCTAGGCGCTTTCACCCTTATGTGAGAGAGGTGTGCACTTCTTACAATATTGATGACAGCATGCACACCAGGCAGACCGGACTAATAATTAACTGTATATTTATATTGTATCCAGCATAGACTGCTATTATGTACTGTAAATCTTGGGGTGCTTTCACCCACCTGCGTGTGAGGCACGGGCTGCATCACATCAGCCCCTGTATTTGTGTCTCCCTTGGAATATCGGACGTTTTCACCCTCCTGTGTCGAGAGGTGCGCGCTCAGTGTTTTTAAAAAATATCACTAAATTTGACCACTCGTAAGCCGATCGTTCTTCTGTTGTTGCCATCACTATCAACAGTTGTCATGGTTACCTATCAGTACCTAGGAGTCTTTTTTCAGTTGCTACCCCGGGCTGTCCTACCCATAAAGCGTATGCCAGCGTGCACGCGCTGCTTTTCTGACTGCTTCAAATAGGATAGCTTTATCCGCTGTCACTCTGCTTGAACGCAGTGATGGTGAGTGGAACTTGAAACCCTGTATCTTTACTTCCAGGTATTTTAACGCACTCGTTAAAGGTTTTTTGTTGGATGGGACTGATTACCTTGAGTTGCCTGAGCCTTTTTAGGTCTCGCCTGAGACAATGCGCTTGCGCATTGGCTGGCGAGATTATAGTAAGGGGAAAAGAAAAGTCTACCAAAGAGCTTTAAAAAAATGTGGTTTATGGCCAGTGCATGTGAGGCATTTAAGCGCATTTAAGCGCGAAGCTGGCATCTGGACAGCTTTCACCAACGCGTGCTCGGCCTCTCTTCCTGCTCTCCCTTTTACTTTCGTTATCGCTCACACCCCATAGGCTCGTTCCCTCCCACCCTTCCTTTGATGCCAGAGGGCTTTGGAATGCGGATTATGGCCAGTGCATGTGCCTCACCATTTGCTCCCCGTCCCCCCCGCATCAGACTTCAAAGGCTGCCGCTCCCCCGCCCCCCCATCAGACTTGAAAGGAATGCACTCCCCGCTATCTTGTTCTTTTAGCCCTACACTCGCCATGCATTAGCTAAAGCTCACCAGTGGGCTTTTTTCCCCTCACTAAAACCTCCTCTCCTCACGTCTCTTTCTCGCTCTCGCACCCACGCTAGTTCTGTTACTCCTTGCTCGCTTTATCTCCATTCCTCCCCTGCAGTTCTCTCTCATTCTCACGCTCTCCTCACTCTCCATACATCACTCTTGCTAACTTACTTTCCCTTTCAATGCTGAATATTGAAAAATATAAGCAGTCGCCAGGTGTTTTTAACTCACTTTCTACGTGCGCACCACTCGTGTGTTATTTTTTTTCTCCTCCTACCCCTATCTCTACGTCTCTTTCTCGCTCTCGCACCCACGCTTTCTGTTACTTCTTGCTCTCCTTCCAACTTAACCCTCCAACTCCAACTCCACCCTCCAACTCCACCCTCCAACTTCACCCTCCAACTCCACCCTCCAATTCCAACTCCACCCTCCAACTCCAGCCTCCAACTCCAACTCCACCCTCCAACTCCAACTCCACCCTCCAACTCCACCCTCCAATTCCAACTCCACCCTCCAACTCCACACTCCAACTCTACCCTCCACCCTCCAACTCCAAACTCCAACTCCAAACTCCAAACTCCACCCTCCAACTCCACCCTCCAACTCCACCCTCCAACTCCACCCTCCAACTCCACCCTCCAACTCCAACTCCACCCTCCAACTCCACCCTCCAACTCCAACTCCACCCTCCAACTCCACCCTCACCCTCCAATTCCACCCTCCAACTTCAACTCCACCCTCCAACCCCACCATCCAACTCCAACTCCACCCTCCAACTCCACCCTACAACTCTACCCTCCAACTCCACCCTCCAACTCCAACCTCCAACTTCACCCTCCAACTCCACCCTCCAATTCCAACTCCACCCTCCTACTCCAACTCCACCCTCCAACTCCACCCTCTAACTCCAACTCCACCCTCCAACTCCACCTCCACCCTCTAACTCCAACTCAACCCTCACCTTCCAACTCCACCCTCCAACTCCAACTCCACCCTCCAACTCCAACTCCACCCTCCAACTCCACCCTCCAACTCCAACTCCACCATCCAACTCCAACTCCACCCTCCAACTCCACCCTCCAACTCCACCCTCCAACTCCAACTCCACCCTCCAACTTCACCCTCCAACTCCACCCTCCAACTCCAACTCCACCCTCCAACTCCTACCTCCAACTCCAACTCCACCCATCAACTCCAACTCCACCCTCCAACTCCACCTCCACCCTCCAATTCCAACTCCACCCTCCAACTCCAACTTCCAACTCCAACCTCCAACTCCAACTCCACATCCAACTCCACCCTCCAACTCCACCATCCAACTCCGCCCTCCAACTCTGCCCTCCAACTCCAACTCCAAGCTCCAACACCAACCTCCAACTCCACCCTCCAACTCCACCCTCCAACTCCATCTCCAACCTTCAACTACACCCTCCAACTCCACCCTCACCCTCCAACTCCACCCTCCAACTCCACCCATCTTCACCCTCCAACTCCACCCATCTCCACCCTCCAACTCCACCATTCAACTCCACCCTCCAACTCTAACTGCACCCTCCAACTCCACCCTCCAACTCCACCCTCCAACTCCACCCTCCACCTCCAACTCCAACTCCACCCTCCAACTCCAACTCCACCCTCCATCACTCAGGAACACCACCACATCACTCAGGGACACCACCACATCACTCAGGGGCACCACCACATCACTCAGGGGTACCACTCAGGGGCACCACCACATCACTCGGGGACACCACCACATCACTCGAGGACACCACCACGTAACTCCGGGACACAGCCACGTCACTCGGGGACACCACCACATCACTCGGGGACGCCACCACATCACTCGGGACACCACCACATCACTCAGCGACACCACCACATCACTCTAATACACCACCACATCACTCAGCCCAACCACTCAGCACCACAACAGCACTGTCCTTGCTTACTACCAACAAGCATTGCCATAGCCAATAGGACTCACATTAGGAAAGTATAAGCTATTGGCTTTATGAATAACGATGCTATTAATTTATATATTTTCAAAGCCAACACATATTTAAAAAATGTGTAATTTACAATACCAATAGCTCACACTTTCCTAATGCGAGACCTATTGCATTGCAAATGCTTGGTTAATCTTGGGTTTTGCGCTTGTATTTTACTCTCCCCCCCAGAACTATGTATGGCAGAAAGACCGACTTCGACAGCTTCCTCTAAATGTTCGTAATCCTTTCCGACTAACGAGGAACTGACTCAGTGTATCCCTAGTAAGTGTGATACCACTTGCACATTTAATTGCTTATGCTGCAGGAGTTTTCTCTGCATTTTCCTGAGCATTGTCTCATCTCACCTTTTAAGTACTTCAACTGCCTTCTGCGTTCTCTTTTGCACCTGCAGAGCGCGCTGCGCCTGCATCACCATGAAAATGTCACTGTGACACACACCATCACGCTAATTCTTTGTCCAGCACCTTGTGTTGTTTTAGAATTATATTCATGTTTCCAGCCTCTAACACAGTGTTATTCATTTATACACTAGGCCCCACCACCCCACCTACCACCCCCCGTCCTGAAGAAGACCCCCTGTAAGGTCTCCTGTGATCCTTCAACGCTGTGGGGTTGAAACGTCGACAACCTACACTATGCCAGCCCGTGCCTCAGTTATAATACGTTGACGCAGGCAGTCCGAAGTATGGCAATATAAATAGTGTTTCACATTTAAATTGTTTTGGTCCTTCTAGGGCTCCGTATGGAAGCAAACCATGTATATTTGAATTGTGACCAATAAGGCCGTTTTGACTCGACACTTTAATCTTAATTATTTTTCCATTCCTGCATGACGTTGCACCAACCTCCTCCCCTCTTTTCCCTCACCCATTGAGGCACCAGAATTGTTTCAAACATGCAATGTATTGTGTTGTATGCAAGGTCCATTGTGATTAAACAACAGTGTACCTGCGCAATTCATTGATTTGTTTTGTGTTGTTATTCGGTATAATTATCATTCTACCGCTGTTTGCACTGTAGGCTGTTGCCTTCCTTTTTCCAAATTGAACTTGTACTGGGACCCCTTCTCAACGTACAGTAGCATACCCAGGTCCCAGTGACTTTAACTGGGTTTAACCCTTTTTTTGTAACGTGGTTTGTCGTGGGGCAGTGAGTTCTGTAAGTACTGAGCCATCGCTTCATCACGACCTGGACTGTACACGTAATTTGGATTTACCCTCACCCGAGAAACAATGTAGGACTTTTAAGACACGTGGCATGTTGTCCGGCATTTTTTTCCATTTACGTCTAATATGACCACCTGATTGTGAACTCGATTTTAGCCTTTTATGAGTATTTTTTTAAATAAGATAATTGTGTACAATACATTGTGATAATTGAAACATGCCACCAGGGATTTCATTAGTTACACTGGGTGTGAAGTTTTAATAAGCGGTAGCGTCTTTTCATCATGATAAGTTAGAAATTGGCATTTGTGATCACATTATGTGAGGAGGAGGAGAGAAGAGGTACTGATTGAACCAGATGTCTGAGAAGCTCACCTTAAGTCTGGGTCCGTGTTACTGATCACCCTCAGGTCTGACTTCACATCCGTGGTCTCCTACTAACGGATCCACTTTGGGCTTCTCAAGGAGGTGAGTATTCAGTCTATTATGATGGTAAGGAACATAGTTTGTGATGTTTGTGGTGAGAAGGGGAATATCTCTTTAATGCATCCTACAGGCGCCATCTTGGACTCTCATAAGATTTCCTGAGGCCCACACTGCTGTAAAGGTTGGTGGGTTTCATTGGCAGGGAAAAGTATTAGAGAAGGTTTTTACAGTTCCCACCAAGGCAGCAGGTTAAGCATTTCTCTATATTAGGCCAAGAAATGCACTGCCAATATAAACCATCCAAGTCCGACAACCTGCTTCCAACAAGACATTGCCAAGAGTTCAGCTAAGACCTACCCCTAAAGCTGTGAGACTGAACATTTTCCCCTTGAGCGCAAACAGCCTGTTTGCTGAACCTTTCCCAAGTTTATGGACAGAGGATCCAGAAAAGTTTTGTATCTTCCTGTTGGTTGACATACAAAGTGCCTGGAAACATGCCTGTTTTGTTTGGCAAAGTCTGCTTCTCTAGTGTAGTGATTACCTCAGGTTTATTTAACCTGGGTGTGCAATTCGATTCATCCCTCTCCTTCGACGACCATGTCAGGATTACTGCCGGCCGCTGCTTTGGACTCATGAAATCTTAAAACATTTTTTTTGATTTCCTCCCCATTGCAGCCAGGAAATCAGTCGCGGTAGCCTTAATACTCTCCCGACTTGATTACTGCAATGGATTAATGGCTGGAGTGAAAAAGTCCACCCTTAGAAAGCTACAGAGCATACAACATGCAGCCGCTAGACTAGTCTTAAAACTCCCCAGAAGGTCATCAGCCTCAGCAGCACTAAATTCCTTGCACTGGTTACCTCTACATAAGAGAATTCTCTTTAAACTTCTTCTTACAGTTTTCAAATCCACGAAAAACACAGGGCCCCATTATCTAGCAAACCGCCTCACGCGTTACAACCCCTCGCGATGTTTGAGATCATCTGGGACAAATCTTATTACAATTCCAAGATTTAAGTACAAAACCAAAGGTGGGAAAACTTTTACTGTTCTGGCAGCTAGGGCATGGAATAATCTACCCATCCACCTCAGACTTATTGAAAAGGAGAGTCTTTTTAGGAAACTCCTTAAGACATGGGTATACCAACAACCTGACACCTCTGTATTGGCAGCTATCTAGTTTCAGTTTTCACCATGTATCACCTCTTAATCAGTTACTGCATGCTTGCACAGCGCCAAGATGCTCCCTTCGGAGCGAACGTCTGCGCTTTATAAATACCCACAAATATCAAAAAAATAAAAAATAAGACCTCCTAGTCAGAAGAGGGAAAATTATTTTTAAGCCAGAGTGTGAGCTGAAACTATCCACAGTGCCTAGAAGCCTGCAGGCAGATGAAATTGCTTATGATCTGCCCAGGCACGTATTGTTCCTGGGCCCCAGGAGATGTGACATATATATTGCATGCTTACCACATTGCATACCTAAGACACGGTGAAAAGGTGTTTTTCGCAAATACTCAAACTGAAATGCTGGTGACCTTCCTTAGCTCTTCTATTCTCTTCTGCTAACTGACATGGGCCTGCTATCATTGATCTGCCTGAAGTCATGGACCTGCAGTGCTCCCTAAGAACACCCCAGGAAGCAAAATTCACTACATAAGGAAACTTACCTTTGTAGCTCAGTATGTCTGTGATGGCCGAAGTCTTCACAGCCCTTCCAATCCATAAAAGACTGCGACCTACTGGAAAATACTTTGAAAGGTGAAATGTTTTTTTTAAATATTTTTTATGACAGTTTTTTTACTATGTGACACTGCATAAATTGATATAGGCAGATAAAAATGCAACAGAGCAGGCTGCCTTCCTCTTTCACCTGCAAAAATAATACATTTTTGTTCTGCTCTGACCATTCTTACCCATCATACAGTTCGACTGATAATCATTCTTACATTTAGAAGTGGACTCTGTATGCAGTCCTTTGCAATCCACAGAGGAAATGGAGAGCGGAGAGCAAAGCGGTGAGAGAAAAGAAGGAAGAAAAGGTAACAGGAAGTGAATGCCCTCCTCCCTTATCCCCATAGCAACTTCCAATTCAACCACTTGCTATAATGAACTAAGCACTAATGTAGTGTGAGTAGGTGGGTATTCAGTCTCCCACAGCAAACTCAACCGGCCCACAAATCTTCTACCCATCACCATGTGCATGTCACTCTAAATCTCAGCATCTCTCTTTTAGTGCATTTGCCATCTTGTCCAGGCTTTTTCGTGTCCATTTTCTACCCTCGATGCAATCACAGTAATAAGACGTGCGGACTGGTGTGTTTTCTTTCACTCGAAACTATCGACTCTGCAGCCTAGCGATCATTGTGGAGCCGTTCCTATCATTAGTTGGAGGGATCTTTGTTTTATTCATTTCAAGTGGCCATAACCTCCACAGTTGAGGTTCCCAGTCAAGGACGACACAGCACCCACTTGCCACAGGTTGCCTGTGTTCCATTCTCTTGTCGAAAATACCCACTGCGGAGTTTGATTTACCGTATACCACACGTCTCCAAACCAGGAATCCCACCCAGAGGTATAAATGCTTCAATTGGGGCCACACCAAAAAGATTGGGCTCCAAATTCCCAGCCACCCTTGGGGCGTCTGATGTGTCAGTTTCCCTCTGACGCATCCCATGCATTAATAGTGCTCAGAAAATACCTCTGCAAACATCAAATACATTGGACAGGTGCATCCCAAACCTATGTCCTGAAGTACCCTGTCTAAATTGTATGCTTAGAGTCGAAACAAGGACTTGACACACTTATAGTGTACTGCTTTATTTTGATTCTGGAGCATTTCACTCTTTTTTTAGAGTGTGCACCAACCACCTACGCATCCTGGATCAGTCACTATTTTATGTACATAGCGTGTATAGCACCAACGCACTTTACATTCATTGTTTTCACTTGCAATGAGTCGTTGCGCCATTTGGGTTCACTTTCTTACTTGCAAATCGATTACAGTATAAAACTGCAATTCATTTTTTTCTATTTATTAAAAAAATTAAATAATACTGTCCAATTGAGAAATGGAACCAATCTCCTGATGATCTAAACTACTCTCTCCAAGGAAGGGGAGGTTCACACATCCCCCCTAAGGGGTCAATGTTTTGCTTTATTACTCAATGCATTCAACAGCATGTATCCATTCGAACCATTGCAGTGTGAAGTCCCTATTGTTCTGGTTCATACATTCTTCTCCATTCTACGATGGTCCAGCATCTTTTTGTTGAAACTTCCGCTGCTGGCTGTAAAACAGCTAGCGTCTTAGACAGTGAAGGGAAGACAAATGCACCAGACGTAGAGTCCCATCAAGGTGTAGCTTCTCCCCCTATATGGCTTGGTGCCATATTTGTAGATGGCCAATCCCTGTATCTTCTTTGCATTGGCATTATTGATGAAGCAAAGCTTCGCATATTTTGCGGCTTGCCGAAATCAAGAACCTCGTTTATGTGTAATAAGGTAACAAAAGTGTATGTTTTACTAACATTTATTTTGTTTAGGCAAAGTTCCCGAAGCTTGCCTATGTGTATTTCTAATGAATTAATCCGTGTCCCTAAAAATGGCCGCCGCTTGTATTTTAGTTACTGCGCATGCGTCAGCCACACTCACGTGTCCTGACGCGTCTGCAGAAGTGGAGGGAAAGTTATGCGCATGCGTAATTCATAGCTGTGCTTATCATGTGGTACTGCTCGTGCCACTGCTCTTGTGTCCGTATCAATGTAGCTAACATTTAGATGCAATAAGTTTATTTCTTGATGATGAGTTAAAAGTACAAACCCTGTGATGTGTTTTCATAATGACATTATTATGTATTAATTTGTTTTCGCTTACTTTTCATGTACCGCGGGAAATGGGGGTCTGAGTGAGAGGAGAGCCATATTGGAGGTCCCTTCTGCGCCTGTGCGACATTCGGCAGCACGAGGGACCTTGGCTGATGGAACATAGCCAGTTGGCAGTGATGGGCGAGATGCTCCTGAGAAAGTCACCTCTGCCCTGCGAGAACAGCGAATGTGGCTCCTCATATGATACATTGTTAAATTGTCATTGTGTTTCTGCACAGTTTCTCCTGGGAACCCCAAACCTGCTAGGCGGTACCCAAATATGTTAATGAAGGCTTCAAATCGTGTATTGTGATTGGTGTGTTACCCAAACCCTACCTTAGGACCAATCGAAATTGAGGGATTCTGACACTTTGCAACATTGGGGGGTGGTACACTGTCCCCAAACTGTATATCTACCCTGGGTTCACCTAGTGAACCGTCCGACTTGTCTGGTTTAGCTGACCTGTCACTGACCCAACGCACTCAATAGGTGACTGAAGATACAGAGCGCTGCAAGCACTCTGTCCGAATTTGACCATAGACTGAGGTTCTACTGAACCTTAAAGTGCTGGCAAAGCACTTAGCTGGGAGTTCGCTGACCCAATCGGGGTCTTGATCGATAGCTGCAGAGCGGGTGGAGCGCAGGCGTTGCTTCCGAACTGTGGGTTCCGGTCCTGTCCTGAAGAGGGTCCTGTCCTGAGGGTTTGCTGTCCTGTCCTGAGGGTCCTGTCCTGATTCCTATTCCAAGGGTATCCTGTCCTGTCCTGGGTGTCCATTCTGCACCTGCTGTCCTTTGAGGGGTATCCTTCCTTGAGGGTTTCCTGTCCTTAACTGACCCGTGGCCAGGGTTTGGTTTCCACACCTTTCTAGGTAAATATTGCTCTGAACCTCTTGAAATTCTTGCACCTTCTGAATTTCTAACTTTTGCTTTAATAAAGTTCAACATTGCATATGTTATATTTTCCATGCCTTTCCGCAACTATTGAAAGTCATTTATATTTTTCCATAAAGTTTATTCCTATGTCTTCTCATTTGTTAGAAATTATATTTTGCATAGCAGTGTGTCATTTCCTGATATGGTCTAGAACTTCGTTGCCTAGATTGTTCAAAGGCCCCTTCACCTTAAGTGAAGCGTGTTATTCATTATAAACTCTCCTATAGTCACTCACACTTAGGTATCCCTGTTTAGATAATACTGACTTGCATAGTATCTTTTCTCGTTACATTTTATTAGTACCTTGATGATTACTCTGTCATTATTTCTTTCTGCCTATGTGATTTACGTTATCTTGGTTATTGATTGCCTTGTTTTATTGTACCTCATGCAAGAAAATATTGAATTTAGATAAACATTTTAAAACTTCCAGTTGTCCGTGGTCATTTAAACAGTATTTGAATGTTATTGTTTGGGTTTGTATTTTGCTGCCTTTCTTTTACAGCTAGCTCCCTGATTCATTGTGGTCATTAGGCACCCACATCGGTGGATGGTAAGTCGGGTGCACCGAAATTTGGTAGCAGGGAACACACACACATCAACCTGGTAGAGCTCGTGAAGTCACCCGATCGATGTATATGGTGATTTGGAAAGTATATGGGCCCTGAAGCCGGAAACGGCGAAAACTATTGGTCGGGTGGCCTCGCGCGCTCTATCAGTTTTCTGGTAGCTAGAGGATGGTTAGGGACTAGTTGAGAGTAAGGCAGGGATTAGTTGGACTAGTTAAGTCGGAAGCTGCTATTATATTAATGCTGCTATAAGAGCGGCTGTTCTGAGGGAACTGATCACTCTCTTGTGAATACGCTGCTGAAACTCATGAATTTTTGTATTGTTATTATTCTTGTTCTTATATTGTTATATGTACTAATCCATGCATTTGTAAATCGAATTGTTAAGTGTTGTCCGAACTCCCCGGGGAATTGAAAGGGCAAGTGGTGAATAGAATCCATTGTCCTGAGGTCACAGGTTCGAGGAAAGTTAGGTGCAGGTTAGGATAACCGGGAAGCACTAACTAGGGTTTTCTGAATACATGTGTGAATAAATGACAGTAACGGGGTTCATTGGCAAAATTCCCATAGTGGCGTAACCTAGTAAGGGTCACATCGGAAGAGTAGCAGGTTCCTCGGAGCTAGCGTGAAGGCAGAGGGGTCCGCTGAGAAACCTTAAACTCGGAATATATCCCGGAAAGAAGTGGATGAGTTTAGGGGAATAACAGGTTCACCGATGCTAGAGTGAAGGGTAGGCGGAAGAGATCTGCCCGCAGCGAGTGAAAAGTAAATGGAAGTAGTTTACTTGCAGTAAAACAATTCTTTCTCTGTCTAGACACTTGAGCACTGTGGCGAATGTGTATTTGTTGTAAAATAACCAAGCACTGAGCACTTTAAAAGAAAGAAAGTTTCCGTTACCTTGTGAAGGGAGGGAGTCAGTCGCGAAGCGCCTCTGACGTCACTCTGTGCCGCGCTGGGATTGGTAGAAGCAGCGGGCGGGTAGCGGAGCTGGAATTGTAAAGGAGGGGTGAGCGCCGGAGCGTGGGAACTGTCTCACGAAGGGGCCGCGCACCCATTGGCGGAGCTTATTTAGTGTCGCGCACCCATTGGTTGCACGAATTTCTGAAGCGCGTTCTGATTGGAGGTAGTTTGTAAACAAAGTTTAGCGCAGAAGTCGTATGTGGCACTCGCAGACTACAGGAACTCGACCTGATCCAAGGCACCTAGGGTTTGAAAGGGATCAGTGGAAGACTAATAGATACGATATTATGTACGGAACCAAGAGAAAAATGTCCCTTGTAAGTAAGGTGAAAAATTATTTCAAAACGGACAAACCGATAAAATCTAGAGAAGGTGTTCTTGTTCCAGCACCTAATACTCCTGCCTCATTCATGATGTTTGACCGAGGGTACAATACCTGTGTGTGGCTGGAGAATTGGGTGAAGTACACAAAAGATGACGGAGTATTGGCTTTTCCGTTAGATGGTACTTTCAATGGTAGGATCTTATTTAATTTAAGAACCCGAATGAATGAACTGCATCCTAGACCAAGACTAATGCAGTATGAGGCATTAGAGGAATGGGAGATTGAGGCTTTTGAAAGAGAAAGACCCCGAATGGACAAGGGTTTGACCAAGTGGTACCCCAGGCAGAAACAGGAATCCAGGGATAAAAGGATGAAACAGTGGAGACAGAGCATGATTGTTGAGGGTCTGTTTCCCATGATGCCGGCATGTCATAACATTGGAGCGGGTGAAAACAGTACTGAAAAAAGTAAGCATTGGGGGGCCCTGGGGGATTCAGATGATGACCTAATAGATGACATCTGTACCAGAAGTCCGCCACCTTACAATGAGGGAACCCGACCTTCCAGTGTAGGAGATGTTCCCCGACGCCACTTCCTAAAGGAAGAAGACAGGTCCCTGGGACTGGGAGGGGGTGGTCAAGTATTGCCCTATCCTGAAAAACCCGAACCGACGGAAACAAGGGATATATATCCCAAAGTGCCCGCAAGCCAGGAAGAAAAATATTCACGTACGAAAATCTTTTTTCCAAGACCCTTGTATGAAAGCGAAGAGAAACCATCGAATTCAGGACTGCCTTTTGTTCAACCTCCATATGGGGAAGAGCGCAGGTCCTTTAATACTGGAACTTTATTCCCGAAACCTAATTATGGGGGAGGACCAAGTGAAACGCATCCTACTGCCCCGAGTTTTACTCCTCCATTGACCCCACAGATATTACATGATACAACTTTAAGAAGGGTACTAGTGGAAAAGGAGCAAGAGGCTCTAGCTAGACAAAGAACAGAAATAATTCAGAAAATTTCTCAGTTAAATACCAGTCCTGAGGCATTGACTATTCCAGTAACTATTGGACCGGTGGTCCCGTTATACGGAAATGGTCAGGGAAATCCGATTACTCCAGTTATGACCCCAGTCATGGCAACCCCGAGACAGGAACCGATCATCATAGATGATCAGTCCAGTGAGTGCGAGTCTGAAGTTGCGTTTTTGGAATTGCCAAACAAACAGACTGGAAAGGGAACACAGCAGAGGTATAACCCTTTTAATACAAGAGAAATTAAATTAGAGACAGCAACAGGTACTAGGAATGTCTCTCTGGTAACTCCGGATGAAATTGAGAGTTGGAGTCGTGAATTAGAGAAGCAGACTCCGCAAACAAAGCCTTTAGATCTCTACAAGCTGAGGGTCGAAATAGAAGAATTAATGGCAGGAAATGTGGGGTTGGATCGATTGAATACCTACTCTGAAGAAGAATTGTCGTTCATATGTAAAAGCTTTACAAGGAACACCAGAGTGCTCCATGAAAAACTGACCGAAACAGCAGTTAGTATGGGGGTAGATATCTCAAAATCCAAGCCCTTACAGAAACCGTACAGAGCAGACTTCTCAGACAAAGATATAGAACACCTGAATGTGGCAGGGAAGAAGTTGCAGATTAAAGAATTAATGGGGGTACTGCAGAAATGGGGAGATGTGGAAAGATGGAGAAGCAGGTGGGCGAAAAAGAGGGAAGAGGTTCGCTCCCGACAAGTGACTCCCGAGTTTGCTTTAAGAGAGGTAGAAAAACCTGAGCAGCTATGCCCCATGCGCGAAGTTCCAGGAGGGAAATATGTGCATGTTCCCTGGTCTAGGCAGGATATTGTGTCCTTCACGAACGATTTTCCAAAATTACGAGAGAAACCAGTTGACTGGTACAGGCAGGTGGAAAGGTTCGTGAAGGTACAGAAATGTCTGTGGAAAGACCTGGATGGGTTTTTCGACATTGTGGTTCCAGTAGATTTATGGACCCAGTGTAAAATAGCCATAGATTGGCCCAGTGAAGAGTATCCCAGAAACAAGGAAACAGGGGAGCCATCAAAGGATGTCATGCGAAAATATGAGCAGGTAATTCAGCACTTGAAAGAAAAGGTGCCCGCAAAGGAAACTGATTGGACAAAAATAGATAGAACAACACAGGAAAGGGACGAGACAGTGCACTCCTTCTATGAGAGGTTATTGCAGGTATTTAAAACATACAGTGGTATTGACAACATCGACCTGAAAGATATGACGCACTTTATTTACAGGTTTGTAAATGGTTTAAGACCTGAAATTTGTCAGTGGATAAAAGACAATAAAATCTGTTGGCATACTAAGAAAATGGATGAGGTCCTGCGGTACGCTAAGTACTGCGAGGACGAGATGGCAGAAAAGAAAAAGGCCCTTAAGGAGAAGGTTATGTGGGCTCAGGTGAAGCTCGCAGAACAACAGGAAAAACAATTGAGTAACATGGTTAAAAATGCTGAGAACAAAAGTCCTGGGGGAGGGGGTGGAGGAAAGCCCCGGCCCAAATTTAGCAGGGAAGAGGCTATGAAAAAATTTCCCTGCCATCAGTGCGGCGAAATTGGACACTGGCGAAACGAGTGTCCCCAATTAGTCGATGTTAATGAGAAAACTCCTGATTTAACTCCACAGACGCAGAAAGAAAGACCAAGAAAGACTCAACCCCAGGTAAAAACAGTTCAGGTGCCTCGAGCACCCAAGCAGGTATACAGGGGAAGACAGGCAGAAAATGAAGAGATAGAGGTTTGGGAAAGCGGGGAGAACAGAAATACAGCAACTTCGCAGTATCTGCTGAATGATACCTTCCTTTGTAATGATCAGGACTGACGGGGCCTGAGAGGGGAGGACGAGGAGTGCGTACTTGGCGCTTCCTTGCCGGTAGACCAGTCTGGACCATATATTGAAGGAAAGGTTGACGGAAATGATGTCACCTTTCTGTTGGACACTGGCGCTACCCGTTCTACTGTAAGAACAGTGGACGTTCCAAACCTACCCCTCTCGGGAGAAAATATCCAAGTAGTAGGTGTATCTAATCAATTGATTAGTACTCCTGTTACCGAACCAATGGAGATTTCAATTGGAAATTTTAAACAGATGCATAGATTTGTCGTCTGTGACACCAGTCCAGTAAATCTACTGGGACGTGATTTGCTGTGCAAAATGAACTGTACCATCTTTTGCACACCAAAAGGTGTTGAAATACAGACCCCAGATGAAGACGGCATTTATAAATTATTGTTGCTTAGACCTGACTCAGAAATTAAAAGATTGACCCTGCAGGACTTGCCCCAAGAACTACAGGAAGCCGTAAAGCCAGAGGTGTGGGATTTCACTGGAAAGGATGTGGGGTTGATGAAAGATGTGGACCCCATACAAATAGCCATCAAGGACAATGCAGTATATCCTAACACTAGGCCCTACCGAATGAATGCTGAGGTGAAAGCAGGTGTCACTCTGGAAATACAAAAATTATTGGAAGGAAACATCATACAGGAAGTGATGAGCAGCCCATGCAACTCACCGATTATGGGCATCAAAAAGCCTAGTGGCAAGTATAGGGTAGTGCAGGACCTGAGAAAGGTTAACAAAATTGTAGTTCCTTGCTGCCCTATTGTCCCAAACCCTGCAGTGATATTATACCAGATTCCTTGGGATGCTGAATGGTTCACTGTGATTGATTTGTGTCATGCATTCTTTTCGATACCCCTGCACCCCGACAGCAAATTTCTTTTCTCATTTGCTTTTGAGGGTCACGTATATTGTTGGAACAGGGTCCCTCAGGGGTATACAGAGAGCCCCTCTATCTTTAATCAGATCTTGAAAAAATGTCTAGAGACTTTGATCTTACCTGGGAACTCTGTGTTAGTGCAGTACATAGACGACCTTCTACTAGCGTCTAAAGGTCACCGGGACTGTGTGGTTGACACCATTGCCCTCCTAAATCATCTGTGTGAGAAAGGGCATAAAGTAGCCCCTGACAAACTACAGTTCTGTGCGAAATCTGTAAAATATCTGGGACACCAAATAGAAAAGGGTGTCAGAAAAGTCACATCAGAAAGAGTGAGAATAATTCAAAAAATGCAGTTGCCCCGTACTCAAAAAGATGTCAGAATGTTCCTGGGTGTATTAGGGTACTGCAGGCAGTGGATTCTGGGATTTGCAGCCTTAGCCAGGCCCTTGATAAAAATGACCACGAGAGGAATGCCAGATGTTGTACAGTGGGACGATGAAAGTCTAATGGCTTTCACAAGATTGAAGAACTGTCTGTGTACCGCCCCTGCGTTGGGAATGCCAGATTATTCCAAAGAGTTTGCCCTTTTCTGTGACACTCGCGATAATTGCGCATTGTCTGTCCTGACTCAAGAACATGGCACGACCAGAAGGCCTGTGGCTTATTTCTCTGCCACACTGGACCCAGTAGCTGCTGGGTTACCAGGCTGTCTGAAAGCAGTAGCTGCTACCTGTGCAAGTTTGGAACAGAGTGAGTCCATTGTCATGGGACATCCTGTGACCGTGTATGTTTCACATGGAGTGGTAATTCTATTGACCAGAACTAAAACACAGTATCTCACCCCTAGTCGGCTGACTAAATACGAGAGGATTCTTGTGGGTGCAGCAAATGTAAGCATTGTTAGGTGCGGTATTCTGAACCCTGCCACCTTACTCCCCGACCCCTTGGAAATGGAAGGTGGGGATGATGATGAACATGATTGTATTGACCTAACAGAGTTCAGTACCAAGCCACGCCCAGACATAAAAGAAGTACCATTGCCTGAGCATGATAAAGAACTATTTGTGGATGGTTCCTGTCTAAGACATGAATTAGGAGGCTTGAGTGCTGCTTATGCAGTAGTGTCTTTCACAAAAATTGAACAAGCAGGTTACCTATATAACATCAAGTCTGCACAAGTAGCCGAATTGATAGCCATGATAAAGGCTTGCAAAATTGGGAAGGACTTACGCATAACAGTGTATACTGACAGTCAGTACTGTTATGGCGTTGTGCATGACTTTGGCCAATTATGGCTACAGAGGGAATTCATGACTTCCTCAGGTACTCCCATTCGGAATGCGAAGGTTGTTCATGACCTTTTAGAGGCCATCCAGTTGCCCAAAGAACTGGCAGTGGTAAAATGTACTGCTCATCAAAGGAGCATGGACAGAGTATCACTGGGAAACGATTATGCTGATCGAGTGGCTCAATGGTGTGCCAAAGATCGGTATATTGTAAATCCAAAACGAGGGGGGCCAGGAACCAGCTGCCAGCTTCAGGTGTTTGAGGAAGTGCCTACATGGGATGAGGTGAGAGAGTGGCAGGAGTCGGCTCCTTGGCAAGAAAGAGAGAAATGGAAGGAGGATGGGTGTAGACCGAGACGTGTGGATGGTGTGATTTTGGGCCCAACTGGTATGCCTGTGTTACCCCGACACTTGCTTGGCACAATGGCAAGATTAATACATGAAGGATCACACATTGGTAGGGATGCCATGATTCTGGTATTTCAACAGACTTGGTACAGTAAAAAGTTCAGGAAGGTAGCAGAGTCCCTCTGCCAGAGGTGCCTGTCATGTCAACAGATGAACCCAGGCAAGAGGACAATGGTTGAACTGAGCAAGATTGGGAGATCAGGGGGTCCCTTTATAAGGATACAGGTTGATTTCATCACCATGCCCCGTTGTGAAGGGAAACGATATGTCCTTGTCATTGTTTGCGTATTTTCAAAATGGGTAGAAGCTTACCCTACTCCTCAAAGTGACGCACTGACAGTAGCGAAGTGTTTACTAAAAGAACTGATACCTAGGTTCGGAATACCATGCATTATTGAATCAGATAAGGGTGGACATTTCCAGAATGACATACTGGCTGAACTCTGTAAGGCCTTCGGAATAAGGCAGAAACTCCATTGTGCATACCACCCAGAGGCTTCTGGAATAGTGGAACAAGTAAATGGAACTATCAAAAACAGACTAGCAAAGCTGACAGATGCTACTGGCATGACCTGGGTGAAGGCCCTGCCCCTGGTCCTGATGGGACTGAGAAGTGTTCCAGACCGCAAGACAGGCCTAAGTCCCCATGAAATCATTATGGGAAGAGTGATGAGACAAGCATGGGTGCCAGGAAGCAAACTGTTGAGTATTACTGATGATTTGGTGCTTGAATACTGCAGAAGATTGGGTGACCAAGTGCGTTCTATCTCTCGCCAGATTGGAGACGACGGCATCCTCAATCCAACGACTCCTCTCCACAGCTTGGTTCCAGGAGATTGGGTCAAAATAAAGAAGCACACTCGATCAAGCTGTCTGGCACCAAGGTGGGGAAAGAAACGCCAAGTAATCCTGGTGACAACCACTGCAGTGAAGGTCGCAGGTGTTCCTCAGTGGATCCACGCTGGACACACCCAGAAGGTATTGCCAGACAAAGGATTTGAAGAAGAAGGGCAACCAGCAGAGGACCCTGAAGGAGCCAGACCAGAAGCAACTGACAACGAGCAGCCCAGCACCAGTCAGGTTGCAGGAACAGCAGACGTTGGCCCAGGAGTAGTTGACTACGAACTGCCAAGAATCCAGCCTGCTGAAGAGGTCCAGGAAACTGAGCCAGGAGTAGCTGAAGACGAGCTGCCAAGCATATGGCCAGAAGAATGGATACCGATGATTGATCTGACTGAAGATCCTATCAGAACAAGAGAACGACTTAGTGAAGGTAGAGAGTGGACTAGTCAGGAAAAGCAAGGCACAGGCGAAGAACCTCAGCCGCTTGAGATTCAAATCAAAACTGAGGAAGGAGAAGGTCAGACAGGGACAGAGCAGGTATTCGATACACCACCGCGAACACCTGATGCAGATAAGGGAGAGACTAGAAACAGAGTGATAGTTCGAGCAGAAGAAGATCAAGAGATCGAAGTGCTTGAACAGGATCAGAAAGGGTTAGAAGAACGGGTTCAGGAAACAGAAACAGAAATAAAGACAATCGAAAGCCAAAAACAAAATATTCCTGAACAAGGCCAGATTAGCAACCAGGCAGAAGAATTTGATGCTAGCCCTGGAACTAGCCAGATAAGGGAAGTAGGAGAAGAACGTGGAGAAGAATTACCACAAGATAGAGAGAACAAGAGAATAAGAAAAGAAAGTGAAGTCCAAGTACCGACTAAGAGACTAAAGAAAAGAAACAACCTTGAGCCTAGGTTTGTAAAAAGATTGAGACTAAGGATAAAGACAGTGGAAGAAAAACGTGCAGAAGCAAGAAAAAGTGCTCGAATAGCAGAGCAAGAAGAAGACTCTTCCAAAAGAAGGAGTGAGCGAATAAAAAGACAAAACAAAAAGTACAAGTCTCCTGAATGGACACTGGTTTTGGAAGAACTTGAAGATCTTGATATAACTGACGTGAGCGACGGAGAGCCTGTCCCAGAGTACTCAGCTGAAGAGGAAGACGAACCACCGTGAATTTGCACAAAGTAAGCTAGTTGTGTAAAAAGCTAAAAAGAGGGGTGAGAACACTCCTTCTGAGCTAAAATGTCTGATTCAACAGTGAATGGTAGACCTAGTTGCAGCCGTTTTAAGACGTGTTGCAAGGTGTGTATATGTAGTGTAGTAGTACTGATAGTTATTTGGATAGGATTAACAATTTTCATTCCCTTTGCTGTAAGTAAAGATACTAACATTGTCCCTACTGAAGTTGTAAATACTGACAATGAGGAGCTAACAACACAGAGTGTAGAAAGACATGAGAGAGCATTGAGACAAACTAAACGAGACTTAGAAGCATCAGATGAGGGAGGACTACATTATCATGGAATGAAGAACAGGACACATTTAAATGTTTTCGCAAACTTGTTAATACACTATGTAGAGACTATGGAAATTGAAGATTGCTATGTCTGCATGAAGCTACCTACTTCGGTGGCTGAAGGCGTGACATACCATCATCTGCCATTGACATATGGAATTTCCTGTAGCATTTTAGCTAGTTTATTTTACAAAAGGGGACCGTTACAGTATTATTACTCTAACAATGACGTGATCTTTTCTGAACTTCCTATACGTGGGAACTTGAATCCTGTACATACCAAAACTGACACCATAAGATATATGGGAGACTACTTTCTGACTATAGGTAACATTGACATAGCAGACGCACACAGAGATAACTTGACTTGTTCTTTGCGTGAGCAGGAAAAGATGTTCCTGAACATGGCAGAGAAAAGGAGAATTAAAATTCAGAAGAAGGCTAATGACGAAAGTCAGAAAAAGCCAAAGTGGGCAGAGAACATGGAAGGCACCTCATTTGGTGGAGCGGGTCCTGCTCTGTTGCTGGATTTTGAAAAGAAAGGCAAGCTATGTCTTCACCGCGAGAAGACTAGCTATTATAATAATGTTTTCATTGGTTCCAGTGAATGCGAACATAATTACAAGGTAATTGGAGGTTGGGGTTTCAAAAATGGGTCAGAGCCTGTGTTTCCTGGAATTTATTATATTTGTGGGGACAAGGCTTATTTCAAATTGCCGGATCACTGGTATGGGAGCTGCTACTTTGGCATTGTTTTCCCGAAAATATACCATGTGAATGGAAAAGCTGGAAGCAATGAAGATACTAATGGCTTAGTGCGTAGTAAAAGAGAGAGTATAGGTGAAATTATGGGTAGTATTTTCAGTGCACTGATACCTGGAGTGGGAGTGGTTCTGAACACTCACAGAATTTGCAAATTGTCTACTATAGTAGATGTGCTGTCTACTGAAACAGCTCATGGATTTCTGCTGGTCAATACCGAAATGGTTGCGATCAGATCAATGGTTTTACAAAATCGACTTGCTCTTGACACCTTATTAGCGAAAGAGGGCGGAGTCTGCCGGATGTTGAAGGCGCAACATTGTTGCACTTATATTCCGGATAAAAGTGTACAGATCAAAAGATATGTGAAAAACATTACTAATTTGGCAAAGGAACTCAAACCACTCGAGGTTGATAGTGCCTGGAAGAGACTGGTAGATGGTCTCTCAAATGTAGGTCATTGGCTTGCTAGCATAGGTAAAAGCTTATTATTCAAAATTCTGATGCCAATTGGTATTATAGGTCTTATTATACTTTCCATTTTCTTATGCTGTAAATACCGCAAGCGCACCAAAAAGCACGAGGTAAATGCAAGAGGAGTGAAACGAAGTGTGGATGAGATTGAATTAGAGGAAGTGAATGATCAGATATACAAAAAGGTGAAGACTTCTCACCCGGCTAAAACTGAAAGAGAAAAGTTAGAACGGTTGCTGGAAGAAATAGAACTTTATAAAGTGTGAAAGAAAGTTGGCATCTGGTTCCATTATAATTTGTGATGATAGTAGATATCATCAAAGAGGGGATTGATGAAGCAAAGCTTCGCATATTTTGCGGCTTGCCGAAATCAAGAACCTCGTTTATGTGTAATAAGGTAACAAAAGTGTATGTTTTACTAACATTTATTTTGTTTAGGCAAAGTTCCCGAAGCTTGCCTATGTGTATTTCTAATGAATTAATCCGTGTCCCTAAAAATGGCCGCCGCTTGTATTTTAGTTACTGCGCATGCGTCAGCCACACTCACGTGTCCTGACGCGTCTGCAGAAGTGGAGGGAAAGTTATGCGCATGCGTAATTCATAGCTGTGCTTATCATGTGGTACTGCTCGTGCCACTGCTCTTGTGTCCGTATCAATGTAGCTAACATTTAGATGCAATAAGTTTATTTCTTGATGATGAGTTAAAAGTACAAACCCTGTGATGTGTTTTCATAATGACATTATTATGTATTAATTTGTTTTCGCTTACTTTTCATGTACCGCGGGAAATGGGGGTCTGAGTGAGAGGAGAGCCATAATGGAGGTCCCTTCTGCGCCTGTGCGACATTCGGCAGCACGAGGGACCTTGGCTGATGGAACATAGCCAGTTGGCAGTGATGGGCGAGATGCTCCTGAGAAAGTCACCTCTGCCCTGCGAGAACAGCGAATGTGGCTCCTCATATGATACATTGTTAAATTGTCATTGTGTTTCTGCACAGTTTCTCCTGGGAACCCCAAACCTGCTAGGCGGTACCCAAATATGTTAATGAAGGCTTCAAATCGTGTATTGTGATTGGTGTGTTACCCAAACCCTACCTTAGGACCAATCGAAATTGAGGGATTCTGACACTTTGCAACATTGGGGGGTGGTACACTGTCCCCAAACTGTATATCTACCCTGGGTTCACCTAGTGAACCGTCCGACTTGTCTGGTTTAGCTGACCTGTCACTGACCCAACGCACTCAATAGGTGACTGAAGATACAGAGCGCTGCAAGCACTCTGTCCGAATTTGACCATAGACTGAGGTTCTACTGAACCTTAAAGTGCTGGCAAAGCACTTAGCTGGGAGTTCGCTGACCCAATCGGGGTCTTGATCGATAGCTGCAGAGCGGGTGGAGCGCAGGCGTTGCTTCCGAACTGTGGGTTCCGGTCCTGTCCTGAAGAGGGTCCTGTCCTGAGGGTTTGCTGTCCTGTCCTGAGGGTCCTGTCCTGATTCCTATTCCAAGGGTATCCTGTCCTGTCCTGGGTGTCCATTCTGCACCTGCTGTCCTTTGAGGGGTATCCTTCCTTGAGGGTTTCCTGTCCTTAACTGACCCGTGGCCAGGGTTTGGTTTCCACACCTTTCTAGGTAAATATTGCTCTGAACCTCTTGAAATTCTTGCACCTTCTGAATTTCTAACTTTTGCTTTAATAAAGTTCAACATTGCATATGTTATATTTTCCATGCCTTTCCGCAACTATTGAAAGTCATTTATATTTTTCCATAAAGTTTATTCCTATGTCTTCTCATTTGTTAGAAATTATATTTTGCATAGCAGTGTGTCATTTCCTGATATGGTCTAGAACTTCGTTGCCTAGATTGTTCAAAGGCCCCTTCACCTTAAGTGAAGCGTGTTATTCATTATAAACTCTCCTATAGTCACTCACACTTAGGTATCCCTGTTTAGATAATACTGACTTGCATAGTATCTTTTCTCGTTACATTTTATTAGTACCTTGATGATTACTCTGTCATTATTTCTTTCTGCCTATGTGATTTACGTTATCTTGGTTATTGATTGCCTTGTTTTATTGTACCTCATGCAAGAAAATATTGAATTTAGATAAACATTTTAAAACTTCCAGTTGTCCGTGGTCATTTAAACAGTATTTGAATGTTATTGTTTGGGTTTGTATTTTGCTGCCTTTCTTTTACAGCTAGCTCCCTGATTCATTGTGGTCATTAGGCACCCACATCGGTGGATGGTAAGTCGGGTGCACCGAAATTTGGTAGCAGGGAACACACACACATCAACCTGGTAGAGCTCGTGAAGTCACCCGATCGATGTATATGGTGATTTGGAAAGTATATGGGCCCTGAAGCCGGAAACGGCGAAAACTATTGGCCGGGTGGCCTCGCGCGCTCTATCATTATGACCCCAAGAGCAGCAGACTAGCCTTACAAACCCACTATAGAATTCTGTCCAGCTACTCATGTACACTGGTGAGGCACATAAGGATCACTTGTGATAACCCTAAGGGTTCATCCGGGGAGCACCTTGGTGCTTGCTCTCTTTTCAGATCCCCCCTTGATATGAACGCCCTTCATCCCAGAACTCCATGTCCCTCGATATTCGACCTGGCTTCACCAGCTTTACACAACTTCACCATGTGGGGACCCATATGTGTCCTAGGTTATCTAAAGTCGCCTTCCTGCTCAGCACACCAAGGCCCCTCCCAGTGCTACCTCAATGACACACCTTCCGCGCCTCTGACTGTAAATGGTGCATTAACCAGGAACCCAAACCACAACTGTACTGATGCACCACTACCATCTGTACAAACTCCTTCTTCACAACTTTTCAGCAAACCCATTCCTTTCAGCATGTGGAAGATTTGTTCACTATCTGCAAACTACGATCGTCATGTTATAAAAAAACGTCTTTGATCTATGGTATAGGGCAGCATGACTTTGGCTGCTTACACCCTGCAGACAAGGCATAGGCTATTTGGTGTTGACTCCTGAAGCACTAACACCTGTTGAACATGTCTCTACACTCTAGGCGTGTCCAGTTCTCAGATGTCCATTGCTTCCCCAAAAGTGAAAACTGCCCAGTGTTCCAACTAAGTTCATGCTTTGTCACGTCTGATTGGCTTCACCCCATCTTACACTTTTATGTGACTGCTTAGTGAAATGGCTGTGAGACCTTTACACCAATTGAACTTTTTTTTCACACTAGATTTGTATCACTTTTCACTTCAAAGTTGTGTGTGTTTCAGATCACTCAAGTTTACTGTTAGTTGTAGTGGTGATCATTTTTGGGGTGTCTGTGCTGTCCCTGTGTCTTGACCATACATGCCACCACTTCCAATTTAGATGTATACCCCTTGTTCTGTAAGGAAAAAATTATAATAGTTTACCATTTTAGCCCTTAAAATTTCCACTTCTACAATGGAAATTCATTCTAGAATTCAAATACCCTAATTTTGTTCTCTAAATCTTCCTCTTCGATGTTTCAAAATGTTGGAGAATATGCTAATGCCCCTTGTTTTCACGTTTGCATGTGGCACCTCGTATCTTACTAGCGCTCATGTTGTACACATTGACTCTAACACGCATGCCCAACTTTACATACTTGCACTACAAGACAGAGCTGTCATTTACTCATACAACACACATACTCTGATTCTCGCAGCACTCACATAACTCACTGGATGAGGGGGTCATGTTTACCATGGTGTCTTTGGGTGTTTTGCATTTGTGGGGACAATGGGGCGTGTCACATTTTTCTCAAAGATGCCGATAATGATATGTTGTCAGCTTAGACTACTGCAGGCATCGGATACTATCACGATGGTCTCATCAAGCGGGCTTAAACTAATCCATCATGGCATATGTACAGCCTGCCTCACAGTGGCGGCTGCCAGCAGGGATAATTGGCAAGGCAACGCGGGGGACAATAAAAAATAAGTTCAAAATAAATCGTACATGCCCCCTCAGTGGTCTTCTCCCGATCTCAGGCTCCCAGACTACCCTGCGCCAATCCATATGCTGCTCTCATGCAGGTAATACTATTCCCCAGCATGAGAGCAGCACTGGGATTGGACAGAAAGGGCTGGTTTTAATGCTCCCAGAGGTACTGGGAGCTTGTGTATGGAGAACAGAGCCGGTGCCTGCTGTATCTGCATTCAATAGCCTGGAGACATCTAGGTGTGCATGACGGTTTGGCCAACAATTGTGAGGAGCAGAATCCATTACACTTGTTGACTCCAGCATCCCAAAATACCTTTGCTGGCTGTATGTTGGTCTGACTTCAGGAAAGCTCAGCGTGAGTCAAGGAGCCTTAATCCACCTTAACCTGTGAATAACTGGATTTACAGGGTATGCAAACTTAGCTCACATCTACTCTAATGGCTTTCACAGAGAAATGGAATCCACCCCGAGAAATGGAATCCACCCCAGGCTCGAGTGCAGAGTAACAAAAGTCTCTCTCCAGGCCCTGAACATCCACAAATACTGATGCTTCATATGCAGCAAACCTAGACCGGACTACTGGAGGATGGGCTCCTTCTGCCGACAGAATATATAGCTCAGTTCTAAACAACATAAACAAAACCATGTACAGTGTAAACAAACAACTTAATCTCCAGTCAACAAGTATCCCAGAACTGCAAAGGTACCCAGATTCTGAAAGTGCTACAGGACCTTAGAAATGGTAGGGAACCATAGTATAAGTATACCAAGCATAATATACTACCAGCTGGTGAAGGAGGGAGGCCGGAAGCTGCAAATGTTTCATCGATGACCCTAGCTCTGTAAAGAGTAGGTCCGTCTTTAAAAGCTGTAGTGGGTCTACTCTGGGCATCATTCGTCCCCTACCTGCCCCTTGCTCGAGATTGCAATCTCTACTGGCCATAGTGTAGAGTAGTCATCATAGTTCCCATACTTTTTCTATGCACTTCAACCTTTGGGAATTAACACTGGTGTACTGTAAACTGGTTCTGTGCACAAGCCTCTGCTGGAGCATCAGTGATACTAACGCCTGCCAGCAGGGCCGGCCCTAAATCGGATTGACCGGGGCAGAGCCTTGGGCGGAAAGAAAATGTGGTGTTTGTTGTGGGGGACGAGTGTTGTTGTGGTGCGACAACAGGAGGTGTGAGGGAAATGGAAGGAGGGTAGGGCTTAAATTGTTTAACCCCTTGGGCGCGGCCGCGATTCTGCGCCTGTGCTGCGCTTTTAATGAGTGGGCGGGTTCATGACGGCCCCCACCCGTCATCAGCACACGTCCACCGTGGTGCATGACGGCCGGGGGCCGTCATCAGCATGGAAGCGGTTAATAAAAATAAGTGCCAGGGCTCCTGTCAGTAGGCCACGGTGGCTTGCGCCACACATTTCCCCTGCCATGCTGCAAATTATAGTAACAGCACAACAACTAACCATCACATTCCTACAAGAGTGACAATTCAGACTATTCCAGGCCCCCAACGCTATAAGAATGGCTTGGGCGGCAGCTAATAGTCATTTTTAATGTAAATTGAATTAATAATTAACTGTTGTTGTGGTCTTTTCCAAATTAGATACACAGCGCCGCCCTGTGGCAGACATTCACAAATGTCCACTTGACAATCAGTGCCGAGCACAGGAAAACCACTGCTGAAATTAAGCTCTGGCAGGGGGTTGATGGGGTGCTAACAATTACTCTGAGGCTGAGGTACATTAAGGGCTTATTGCAAAGTCTTCAACGGACCGATTGAGACCAAGTGGGCTGGAGGAGCTGCTGTTTGCTTAAAATTACGTCAGGCAGCTAGCTCTCTGCTGCGCCCCTGGAATATTAATTTGGTGCCCCGGACCTGGGCCCATCTCGCCGGCATTGCCTGCCAGGGGAAAAGGGGACAGAGCAAGGAGTCGTCAAAAGGCCAATGCCACGAGCCGACGAAGTAGAGCTGCCTGCAGTGTCCGTGTTTGGTACAGCTGTTTGAGCCAGTCGGTCGCCTGCGGTCACTGTGTGGAATTAAGGGTGTTTATTCAGTACCTTGGAGCAGTCCCGGATAAGCAGAGTGGTGTTTGATTTATTTTTGTTCGCGTTTGTTCCAGACTCGTCGCGTGCTACCTAGAACGAGGAGCGCATGCGCGCCCTCCCCCCACCGCCTGCCTCTGCTTGTTGACGAGCGTTTTCCCGCGCAGGGGAGATGCGTGCTCGCGCCACGGCGGGGAGCTGGCACGCTGCACGTCGTGCAGGCTCCGCGCGCGGCCCCCGCTGCGCTGACTGCCAGCTGACTTATCTGATTCTTCTTCCGTTTATCCCACGCGGCCTACCTGCCAATCACTCGTGGATGAGCGCAGACGCCTCTCCAGCCCCACCGGCCGTCAAAGACGCCGCGCCGCACTGATCCTCTCAGCCGCTGCCGCAGTGACAGCAGTCTGAGCCGTGGGGGCCCTTTCTCCCGGAGGATTTGAAGGGGTGGGGAAGATTGTTGTGGTGACTGTGCTGAGTACACCTTATTTGTGTTTTTCTTCCGGCTGGCTCTTTGTGAGGACGAAATTCCTCGGCGCGGCTTGGTGAAGCTCTGCCGCCCTGACCTTGTCACTCTGGGCGGACAGTCCTGTGTTTTTATTCAAGTGACCTTGACCATCAGCAAGCCCGCTGGGAGTTAGCCATGTTGTTTCCGTGCTTTGTCTACCTGAGGGCTTTGATCTGATGATGTCAGAGAGGTACCCAAAGCTACACCCCTTCTGCGAGAATGGCTACCACTGTCTCAGCTCCAGCTAGGTGGTGAGCTGTCTCGGATTACCAAATAGGCAAAGTAAGTACCCACTCCTTTTAGGGCCCGTGACAAAGAATCAAAATATTATTTATTAGATCTTGAAAGAAAATTACAATCAAGCTTTCTTTAATATTGTTTCCAAAAGAGAAAAAAATGAATCACCTCAAAGACTTTACATTAAAGACTGTAGAGAAAATACGGTATTAATGGAATGTACCCATTAACAACTTAAAAGTACATAAACCAGAGACATCAGATTCACATAACAGTATGTCTCTTGAAACCTCATCTTCTGGTAGCCGCCAGTTTGTAAAAAAATCTGGTGCATTGGGTATTAGGAGATCATTTGCGAGGGGGGAACTTTCGACTGGCCTCCACAGGGTTTGATGGTGGTGACTCTGGTGACTGACGGTGAGGTCAGGGGGATTCTGATGCAGGAGTCTTTTTACCTGTATCCCTGCGGGGAGACTGCTCTATCCAGTATCCTACCTGTCCACCCACCTGCATTTGGCGGGTGTCACCCTCTTTTTACCTCAATTCACCCGCCTAACAGAAGGGCCTCCATAAACTTTAATGGGGTCACCCCTTTTCAAACCAATATTTCCCCCCAGAATGTTGGTTCCACTTTCAACTTAATGGGATCACCCTATTAAACGCCTAACTTTACCTGCATGTTTGAGTCCACACACATTATAGGCCCATTCAATCTCCATAACTGTGGCCCTTTAATTTTAACACGTATGTGATATGAAGAAGGATGTATGTTGCCTGTTTCTAAAATGTCTGGTTCACAGTTGGATAGCTAATTGGTGAGACTGAGTGGCCCATGTATGTCTTGTGGTTTCCTTTGTGTCAGATTGGTGAGGTCAATCTCAGTTTACAAACCTACCTCCACCAAGACTTACAGAGTGCAATCCCTATTTAAATACAACAAATCTAATACCTTCCAGGGTAATGCTAGGAAAAGTGAACCTTGATCACAGGAGGCGCCTGACCTCATTAATTCAGTGAGTGCACATTGACCTCCACCAATGTGAAATGAGACTTGGAAAACATTATTGGAAGCTTTGCAGAGTTGAATTAAGCTTCAGTCAAGTTGCTGGTCGCTATGGACAGGCAATTAGATAGGAAACTAAGAGCTTCCGCGAAGCTGTCAGGTAGAAGACACAGATCAGCCTAAAATCACCATCCCGCTGGCATGATAGATAGTGGCTTCTGAAGACATCCCCTAGGGGGGCAATAGATAGAAGGTTCGCCAGGGGCACAGCATTAACCTCATGGCAGACCCAGAAGGGTTGAGTACTTAGGTGAGGCGTGGTCACCTGCTTTTTCCTCCATATTTGTAAACAAGAGAGTGACTGCAAGGCTACTTCCCACATCTATGGAAAGCTCGCCAGGTGCTATATGGGTAATTTCAAAGAGGTCTCTGAAAGATCCAAAATTACACAAGAACCACGACAGCTCTCCAGTTTAAGCCATGCACACCATACCTTCTCAGTTGTGTGATCTGCCCAAACCCCTACTGGCACTTTTGTGCACCGGAACATCACTTTTTTTACGTTCCGGTGGCACAATGTGCCACGGCATATTTATAGGGTCAAGTAAACCCACTCTATGTGGCTTTTCATGGCCTTATAAATACGTGCCCCTTTCATGCAGAACACTGCATGAAAGCGGCGTTCCATGGGTGTTGCTGTGGGTGTTCCCACGGAACACCCATGGAACCTGACACATTCCCAGATGTACGCGAAATCATAAACCTGGGAATGCGTCAGAATCCTATGCCTCCCCTGGGTGGCGTTAGGGAGGCTGATCAAGGAAAAATATTTGAATTTCTCCTTGTGCTTTCCTTTTTCTATTTCTGCTACATTGTGCAGCACACATAGAAAAAGGAAATCGCCTGAATTGATTGATTTTGTGCAGGAAGGTGCCCCTTCCTGCACAAAACCAATCAGCCCCACAACGCAGGCACCCTTGCACCATGGTGCAAGGGAGCCTGCGTTGGCACACGGCAGCCCATTATTCACCGGCGCTGGGGAAAAGGACAGGAATGCGCCTTATCTCATAGACACGGCGCATTCCTCCCCTTTTGTTTTGACGTAGGGCAGCAAGATTCCTTAAAAACGTCATAAATGAGGCCCAATGAATTTTAAAATCCTGCGACCCTCCTTTCCAAAACAGCTCTCAAGCAGGACAGAAGCCACTAGGTACATACTATCACCAAAAATGCTGGGTTATAGCTAACAGATAACTCAACACGAAGTTCTGCTTTGTAGTGCGGCAGCTCAGTGACTTTTTCAGTAGCCATGGAAGTACCTCTTCCTAACTCAATCCATCAACCTTCTGAGCCAAAGATGCAAGGGCCTTGGGAAGGAGCCACAGAGGACAGCTGCATCTCAAGTGGTCCAGCTCATGTGACTGGTGAGAACGCAGTCGGCATCCTAGAGACATTGGCATAGATACTGGAAGGGCCAATCACAGTTAGGTAATTCTTCAATGTTACATGAGAGGTGCCTCTACACGCAGTTGGAGTCACTGTGAGGAAGACTCTGGCACAGAGGAGGTCAAGGATCGGCTATAGACTTAACACACTTTAGATGAACTTCCACCACATTCTAAAGTTAGTTATTCAAAATAAGAGATAGGCCAACGGTGTCCTGATGAACCCTCCGCTCACCACTGAGGTAGATAGGCTGAGCCCAAGGCGTATCCTTGCTAGAGGTGCTGGACTATGCCGGAACCAACACTCGCAATACAGGATAATTAAGAGAACAAACATTTAAGGTCCACGCACAGGTTGCTCTAAGAAATAATAAACCAGGATCAACTAGTTACCCATAAAATATTACAGAAGAAAAGAGGAAAAACATTGATAAAAACTGACATAATTATTAGAGCAAAAATATCTGAAAAACCTGGATTAGGTTAAAAACATTCCTTCATGATTTCACTGAACTACTATGGCAAGGACAGGAAAAGTTATCACAAGCCTATTTTATTTAAAACTTTAAATGTCTGCTAAAGGACCTCAGCGAACCTGGGTAATCATGGAGTCCGGACGGATAGGGAGAGGTCAGCCAGTAACAGGCAGGAACTGTTAAAGAATAAACACTTATGATCTCTGTGAAGATGCTCTCTCTCGTCCAATCTTTACAATGAGGAACAAATATCACACTTCAACAATTTATTTTGCTCTGTGACACAACAAAATGATGCTCTGGTGCATGGAATCTGGGCCAGAGGCATACAGAAATACAACTCAGGAGTGCAGAAGCAGGCAGAATCTGTGCAGTTCCTGCAGCACTTCCTTCTGGCTGCAGACTTCTTGGGGCGTGTTGTTAGGATATACCGCATGGGGGCCCCCATTACTCTTCACTGCGAAGGTCTAGCAATTTTCACAGGGGATCCAACTCCCTCCAGGACAAAAGACATAAATCCTACAATTCTTTTATGCAGTGTCATGACCCTCTACACTTGTGTGTTTGTTGGTCTTAGTCACCAACTGACAGCCTTTATAGAGCACTTGCTTCAGCAGCAAAATGTCAGTGCCAAATTCCAATTCCCACTTTGTTCTGGGCTTTGAGGCCAAGTCTACAAGCAGGGCCAATACAGTTATACGATTCTGTGGGAGTGGCATTTTCCACATAATTATGGATTTCCATCAGTAGCCGCAGAATCTACCATCTGCTGTATGTGTTTATTTATTTTGAAAGTTTTATAGAGCGCGAACAAGATCCTTACGAATATCAGAGCGCTTTACAAACAGTGGGAGAAAAGGCAAATGAGTAATAATTAAACAAAACATTTGAGGAAAGAAGTGTAAATGGTTACAAGATAAAAGAAAGACAAGGTAAGGTAGCATTAGTGCATAGGAGGTCAATATACATCCAATATACAATATACGAAGTCCGTGTTGAAGAATTCAAAAAAATAATTGGAGTTCGAAGAGATGAAAAGTTTCAAAATAAGTACCAGATATGTTTTCTCATAGTGGTAGGCCCTTTCTTAAAGTTAACTGGCAGCTTTTTAGTTGCTGATTGATGTACTCAGTTGTTAAACTGGCGCTAATGAGTTGTCATTTTTGCTCAGACGCTAATAAGGAAAATAAAATTACAAAATAGAGAAATAATAGTCCCAAAGAACATTATGCTGCTGATTTTGCTTTTTCCTGCTGTGAAATTTAGTCAACACTGCTACATAATTTGGTCTTCAGTTGCTGCTTAATTCCAATGGCCCTTACTACAGGCATTGGACAGCTCTTCTGCTGGTCTGCTTAAGAGATCTGTGAGGCTGGGTGGAGACCTCTTCTGTTCTCTTACAGTTCAGAGGGAACATGTTCTGCTTCTTCAGAGGTTCCAGGCACTTGGTCTCACAGCAGGGGTCTCTAGGTGTCCATAAACAGCTTAGAGATCAGTTATTTTCATATTGTATCATGGCAACGACTGACCAATGTTGCAAACTTTATTCAGCCCAGGTCTGGCTTTAGCACTGGTGGCGGCTGGTTCAACAATTTGTTTTTGCCGCCTCCCCCTGACAACCTTTTCCACGGATTGCCTCACTACTACCCTCCAAGTGTGCCGCTTATCTCTCCACAGACTCTCTCTCACATTCATTTAATTTGTTTTATAGCACTACTCATACCAGTGTAGGGTGTCAAAGCACTTTACAGTACATACAGTATACAGGGACAATGAATCATACGTGTGTAAACTAGTCTATAGGAAATTACAAAAGACAATGAGCATTACAAGGTGTACAAGTCACATTTCATCCATACTGGTAGGCAGTATATTTTACGGTGGTTTGGTTTGGAGAAGCATAAACTAAGAATCTAAAACATATCACAGAGGATGGGGTTGGCTTTACTTATTAGATTGTATTCCTACTCAAGCGGGCCCTTTTTAGCAACATTAGGATAATGAAAGACTGGGGAAAAAAATCACGTTTTTATCCATACCATGCAGTTTGCATGCATCTCTTTGATGACAGTTCAGTTCACTGTGTTATATTAGGATTGTACTTTATGAACAGCAAGTAACAAATGGATCTCTGTGACTAAGCAATAACCCACTGAGCTATCCACATAAATTACAGTTTTGTGATCTGCATGGTACCACGTTCTTTGAGGGAGGCACATTAACCCTCTGCTCTACATTATGATGAATCAAAACAGCCAGTAAACAAAACGTTGATCTCTCTCCAGAGGAACATTAATTACAGAGTAATCTTGACATTTGTATTGTTGCCTGAAAACTACTGGACACAAGAGGAACATGCAGCAGATGCTTTTAAACGTATGAGTTATTTCTAAACACAGCCCCACCAGCTGCACCGATTGTGGTGACCTAAAGCCAGCCATGATTCAGCCTACCATGAGCCTAGGCAAAGGTAGGCAGGGAGGTAGGTTATCTTAAAGGTGTTGAAAGATGGTGCTAAACATGGTGGAGCTTGTAGGGAAACCCTAATTCTTGATTGATTGGGAGCCAAAGCCCCACTGAATGTTCAATAAGGGTTTTAATTGGGCTCTGCGCCAACGTACAGAGTAACCCTGGAAAACAGCTGTGGGATTGGAGTTACTGGCTTTCCAAATAACATACTGTACTCAGGATTGCAAGACACATCCAGATTTTCTGGCTAACATACTCCCTGGCTTCTCAACCTGTACGCTAGCTTCCTTTAAACCAATTAACACCCAAATGAACTAACTGGGTTACACTGGGGCAGCATTTTTGCTTCAACTCTACACTGAGAAACAAAGGGCTACACTCACGCTGTACTATTAGAAGCAAACAACCATGCAGATGCTATAACAAGAGGTTAATTAATTAATTAATTATCAGAGAATATCTTTCAAGATTAATATCTTCAGACCCGTCGAATTTACAAATAGTGGGAAAGTAGGACATATGTCAGTTGCTGGAAAATGCTTCTGTAGCTACACATGAGTTTTAAAATACCTGTAAAGTCCCTCTATAAATAGAAGAGTGTTATCAGAAATTCTCTCCTACCTTATAAAACATCTGGTTTATGCTGCGCAGCGCTCTTAATAATACAGCTGTCCATAGGAGATATTATGGTTCCCAGCCTGACCTGGAGGACTCAAGCTTGTGCTATCAGTAAATAACGAAGGGGCACATTGTACACCCTTAAGTAACGCTGTGGACTCTCTAGAGCACATTGAAAACAAGCACTGGCAAAGGCAATTGTACTGGCCTTGGCAAGCGTCCAATTTGTTTTCAACATATTTTTTGCAAACATATGCAATAGGCAAAAAATTGAAAAAATAAAGAAAGGCCCTAACTGCCAAGGCACCCCAGTCCTTGGGACTGAAGTGCATTCTTTTTTTTTCCGGAGGATGTGCACATGTGTTCAGGCAAAATGATGCCCCTCACAGTGCAAGACAGTCAATGGATGACATGGGCTGACCCATTGCTCCATGCTGGTAGCTATGGTGGGGAAGCAAAATGTGAATGACACTTGAGCAGACCAATGGATGAAGAGGGTTGACCCAAAGACCTTTTGTAGATATATGTGTGTGTAATTGTTGTTATTGCTTTGGGACATGAGTCTGGTGATACAACTAAAACACTATCTTAGCCAGACTTTAAAAGGTATATTGTGGTAGAGCACAGCAGAATCTAGCTGCTGACCCACTTTAACAATGCATTGCATTGTTTTTCTTACGAGGACTGTGCGCTGCTCACAATAGGATGACACATGGAACTCTTGGTGGGAGGTCCATTCAAAGGCGTAGCGCAGGCTCCTATGGTGCAGCAGCCCCCAGCCCTTCAGGAATCCCCAAACCTTCAGGGGGCCCCCATTCAGCCAGAAGCTAATGAATATCTGTGAGATATGGGCTACCTGGGCCCCCTGTTCATATTCTGCAAGGGGGGGGGGCATCCTTTTCCGCTACTCCACTGGGTATGCTACGTACCACCCCCTACTCTCAAGCACCCACAGATGCAAAGCTCCCGGGTCGGACTGGGGCAGAAAATAGGCACAGACATCAAAATAAAAGTGTTCCATGTTCAAGAACTGGGTAGTAGCTCTGAATTTTTAAGACTTGGTGCCAGGATGGTCCTTGAGGGATGAGGAACCGCAGGAGTTTGTTCTCGCTGTGGGCAGTGTGCACATCCACAAACCGGCCCACATTTAGCCACAAGAAAACGAGTCACACATTGACCTGTCAGACTGGGCCTACGGGCACTTCCAGATTATCAATCAGAGCCAGTCCAGTCCAATCCTGCAAAGCTCCGTGTTAGCAGTGGTTTCCACCTCGGACCGACAGCTAGTTGATAGTGGAGTAATAAGTGGATAGCTCCTCATTGCCCCTGACCCATTGTGTGGTTGTTCTGTGGCGGTGTGACACCAGGAGACTCAGGTGCATGAGTTGTTTTCATGTTTACTCAATGCCTGCAGATGCACAGGTTGATCTGAGGCACTGGACTGCATACTATATAGTTCACAGACTCATAGCGAGGGCTCAGGGAGGAAGTAGTTTCCCAGCGCCTTGTCTTCCGGTGCACAGATTGATCTTGGGTAAAGATTAGAGCTGCGCACTCAGGGGCTTATTTACAAGCTCCTTGCACCACTTTTGCGTCAATTTTAACATGGGAAAAGTGACATAGGGGTGGGGAAGGGGATGGTAAATCTGCCCCTCAGTGCCAAGGCTCAGAGGCGTAGCTGTAGGCCCTTGGAGCCTCACTGCCACGCGGGGGCTTGAGGGGCAAGATCAATGAATATCTATTAGATGTAGGAGACGACTCAGGGGCCCTTCATATGTTTTTTGTTTTTACGCCACTAAGGCTCTTCGCGGTATTACGCTTTCCCTTCCTATGCACGGGTGATTGTCCCCGTCGGGAGGATGTTCCCGCAGCACCTTCAGACGCACAGGTTGATCGACGGCGGGAGTAGAGCCTTCAAACGCACAGATTGATCTCAGGCAGGGACTCCCAGCGCCCGGGCCGACCTCAAGCAGCGGGTTGTTCCGGTCGGTGACAGCACCGGGCTCTGAAGACGGATGGGCGCCAGGCCGGGCCCTCTCCAATAACATCAAATCACTGATTCAGCAGAGCCTGCCCGCGGGGTGAGAGGGACGGGAGGAGGGGGGAGCGGGACACGGCGACCTGGCACCAGCCGCGCTGCACTTACCGCTCCACCTCCACTCCGGCACTTCCACGGGATGAAAGGCAAGGGAAGAGGGGGAGGGAGGGGAGAGGCGAGCACAGCACAGATCCATAAAAAGAGAGAAAGGCACAGAGCAGGAGGAGAGAGAGGGAAAAGAATGAGGGGAGCCAGCAGGGAGCAAAGGGGTGGATGAAGGGATGGAGAAGCTATAGTGGGAGATGGAAAGGACAAGAGAAGGACATTTAAGAGAGAGAAGGAGAGGAGACCGAAGGAGTTTGAGGGCTTAAAAAGAGGGAGGAAGGAGAGGAATGGGGAAGAAGGAAGGAGTTCAAAGGAAGGGAAGGAAATAACAGGGGTGTAAAGGTGGGCGAAAATTATGGGGAGAGCCGACCCAGGGGTCTGGCTTGGCTCTGAGAGCCCGAGCACAAGCCAAGCCATCAAAATATTTGCCGTGCACAATAAACGCCATTTACACAACAATAAAGGCCTTTCAAATAACATAAAAAAGTTTTTCTTTATAATGAAGGTGCGTTTCACGTTAGTGCATCAGATTATATCACTGCATTGAGTGTCATTTATTGGAAGTGATAGTTTATACAGATGAAGTAGAAACACTGTAGATGTAAATGTTATTTATATAGCACTTGCTACCCCTGATGAGCGTTGACGTGCTTTGTGGCGAGCAGCACACTAAGGGCCCGATGTAGGTAATCTCCATTTACCTACTCTTAAATACCGAATCATACCGATTCGGTATTTAAGAGTAGGTAAATTGGAAGTAGGCAGATGTAGGTAATTTTTCTTTTTCAATTACCGAATCTGTAAGATTCGGTATTTACCGATTCGGTAAATACCGAATCAGTATTTGCCATTGATTCCTATGGGCCTTGAAGCCCATAGGAATCAATGGCAAATACCGATTCGGTAATTACCGAATCGGTAAATACCGAATCCTGCCAGGGGGAACGGGGTGTCACTTTGACACCCTGTAGCACCCCAATGTCAGGCTTGTGTGCCATGTGGCACACATACATGCCCTAAGGGCATGTCTGTGTGTCACATGGCACAGGTGTACATGCACAGATGTGCATGTACACCTGAATTTGTTATTTACCATGCAATAGTATTACATAGTAAATAAAGAATTCTTAGGGGCCTGTGGCACTGTTTAAAGCACCACCTACATCTGCATTTACAGATTCGGTATTTTTACCGAGTCTGTATTTACCAATTCGGTAATTTTACCGATTCGCTAAATACAGATTCGGTAAAAATACAGAATCTGTAAATACATGCCCCCTACATTGGAAAAGGCATTTACCGGTCAGTAACGGTCGTATTCGGCCGTTACCGACCGGTAAATGCCTACCTACATCGGGCCCTAGATAAGGTGTTAATAGTTAATAGATTAGTAACAATGGCCTAGATGTAGGTAAATGTGAATTACCGATTCATAAATACCGAATTTTACCGATTCGGTATTCATGAATCTGTAAATCAAATGTAGGTAGAAATTCGGTAACAAATACCGAATCGGTATGATTCGGTATTTACCGATTTTGTAATTACAGAATCGGTATCTGCCATTGATTCCTATGGGCCTTGAAGCCCATAGGATTCAATGGCAGATACCGATTCGGTAAAATTACCGAATCGGTAAAAATACCGAATTTACAAGGGGGACAGGGTGTCACTTTGACACCCTGTTGCACCCCTGTTACTGGCTTGTGTGCCATGTGACACACATACATGCCCTTAGGGCATGTCTGTGTGCCACATGGCACAGGTGAACATGCACAGATGTGCATGTACACAGGAATTCGTTATTTACCATGGAATAGTATTCCATGGTAAATAACGATTCGGTAAGGGCCTGTGGCACTGATTACAGTGCCACCTACATATTGATTTATAGAATCGGTAAATTTACCGATTCGGTATTTTACCGACTCTGTATATTTACAGAATCGGTAAAATTACCGATTCTGTAAATCAATGGCCCCCTACATTACAATTCCCAAATACCGGTTGGTAACGGCCGAAATCGGCCGTTATCGACCGGTATTTGGCGAGCTACATCTGGCCCAATGTTTTTTTTCCTTTTTTGTTTTGGGCATTATTTGTTTTAGGTTCGTGTTCCTGATTTCGTGTGTATTTAGTAGAGTATTGAGTAGGGATAGAAGGATTGGAATGGGTTTGAAAGGGGAAGTAGTACATTGTTGTTTGGTCGAGCCTGAGCAGCGCATGCACTGCTCTGCGGCATGCTGTATTCGAGCATGGACTTGAAGCCCTGCCCACTCTCCGCCCATATTTTTAATTGGCTTGTGACATTGTCCTTTGTAAATGCTTGCTTCTGATTCATTAATATGCTTGTTAGTCTCTCCTTAGTACAGCCTTGTCTTCCTTTGTAATGTCCCATGAGGACTGGCCCATTTTCTTTCTGTTTTTACACGATATGTCTTATTTAGTCTGTAAGCACTATTTTCTTTAATGAGCTTATTCCTACTGCAGGCACGACATACTTTCCTGCAACATTCAGGGCTCCGTGCGTGCTTTCTTCCCAAGCAGCCCGGGACAATGGCAGCTGCTTTTTTGAAGTGAAATAGTTCTCGCATTTACAAGAGTTAGAGCTATTAGCATTGTAAATGACAATTCCTTTTATTTCTGTGTTAATTATCAAAACAGATAAATAAAAGGCATTGTCATTTACAATGCCAATATCTTAAACTCTCGCAAATGAGAGACCTATTGCATTGCAAATGCTTGTTGTAAGTAGTGGTCGCGTGTGCCTGTTAGTTTGGTTACATGGCTATAAAAGGAGGGGGAAGTTTCAGAACGATGTTTGACGGTTCATAGTAGTAAGAAAGATGTGGGATGAGCCAACGAAAGGAGGGATAGGACAGAGACTAAAAAGAGGAATCTTTTTTTGTAGTAGAAAACTGAAACTGCTCTATATATTCACATGTACATAGACACAGCAATTATGGCATTTTCTTATATACATATGTACCTTGTGGTGTAATAGACATTGTTTCCCCTTATATAAATGAACTAGCTCCAACCCCACATTTATGATGCCATTAGTGAAACAAGAAGCCATTTGGGTGTCCAACTGGAGCCGTGGTTTTAAGAAGGCTGTCCTACAGGTACACAGTCCTGATGAAGACCCGCTTTTGATGCGCACAATTAGCGCATCGCCGTCCAGGGTCGAAACGTCGACGCACTTTTTGTTCCACGATCAACTGCACAAAGCCTACTAGGACTAAGAATAACCCTATGGGACTATTGTATTTCCAGTTAACATCCTTTAATAATCACTTGTGAATTGACCACATTATATGGTTGTTTTATATGTTATGGAGTCTTACACACACACTGTAAATGTCATTTTTGTTGAATTGTTTGAATGTTTTGTTTGGACAGCTATCTATGCATTTTAATGACTATCTTGAATAACATAAAAGTATATGACTACAAAACTTTACTTTGTTTCAATTTTGGGTTCAGTGTAAAAAAAAAATTCTTTAGAGTGACAAAACCACTAGTATCTGTGTATCCTATTGGGGAACAGAGAACAGTAATAGTACAAGAGGGAATACTATATAACTGTGTATTTCATTCCGACATGCGCCTAAGCCAGACAGAAACCACCACTCTAGTCAGGGCGAGGGAGTTACACACTGAAGATAACCCCTGCTGACCCCTTGGTAGTTTGGCATGAGCAGTCAGGCTTATCCCAGAGCTTATCCCAGAGGCAATGTGTAAAGAGTTTACACAACATACTCACACAGCTGCGACAAACTAGGCACACCACAAAAGAAACTCCACACAAGGTTATATAAAAAATAGCCTTTGTATTACTCATAAAACACATTAGAATGCAATCACATATATACATTGTGCCACCTGGCACTAGGTCTGACTGTACAGGGGATTATAGACATTACAGGGCCAATCAGGCCACTGTCGTCACCATTAGAAAGTTATAAAACAACCAGTAACTACTGTTAAAGGCACCTAGCATAAACATGTTATACATCAATCACATTAGGCATAAACCATCTTTACATAATCAAATAGTAGGGAGGAGGATTTGAAGTCCATTCAGTTCCCCATTGTAAAGTCTAGTAATCAGAAAGGAGAATGGACACTTGTAGCTGTGAGACCAATGGTTGTGATTGAACACCCTCATAAACACTGGTGATTAATTGCGGTGTATCTCTGTTTTCCGCCCCACACTCAGCGTTATGGCATAGTCATCGAGTGTTCAATAACGTGCTGTATGCTTGCCTTACCCAAGGCAACCTCTGGTCTGAGTAGCAGTGTCTAGAAATTCGAGAGACACCTCCAGAGGGAAGGTAAAGGAAAGTGGTAAATAAGAAAAAGAAGAAAAAACTTTGTGCTCTTATTAAAAAACAATATTTCTCCTAATGGAAAAATTTTAATGAGAACAGGAGATGTATTGTTAGATAAAATTGTTGGATACCTTGGTCAATCAGGTTACTAGATTGCCCAGTATCATTTAGTTAATGGTCGACATGTTTCAGCTCTGTATGGCCCAGCCGGGTCTGTAGAGCTTTCGTCAGGACAAAACAAGATAAAATACTCACACCATTTGTGTAGTTATCGATATAGTGTGTACCACTAGTCAACACTTTCTTAAGAACGTTATTGGGGTTCCTAAAGGCAAAAGAACATACATAGAAAAGATATCATCTCTATTGTTAATATTCTAAAACAACAACAATATATGGTCTGTTCAGTTTTTAATTGCAAAACTAACTTCATAATACGCTTCTGTTCAGGCATATTTAGCGTTGAAAAAAGGGAAGAACAACATGTGGGGACATACTGGGATTCAGCTATTAGTGGGGCGATGTGTGTTATCGTTTAGCTATTGTGTCGGGCGTCAAGCAAACATACGATGTAAGATGTAGCTGACAGTCCATGCACTCTAACTTGGGACGTGGAAGCAGCATTTTGTACATTGGTCAAAGGGTTACTATACATTGCCTAGCGGGTCGAAAGCAACTACAAAATTACTCGACATATTTGCGAAGAAAGTTGTGATCATTACAATACGGTGCACCCGCTAGGTATATGTATGCCATGTAATATCGAAAAAGTCAGCCTATGGTTGAGGGGTCATTGCTATATTGCGTGGTGTTTTTACCAAAGCAAGTCAAAAAAGTCGGCGTTTTTTTATTTTCTTCAAAATAGATTACCTTGACCCAGATACTTGCTATCTTCCTCAGGGCGCGTGGAAAGGCAATATTTCCGAGCTGTGAATGAGTAACAACATAATTTCTCACTTGAGGGTCACTTACTTTGTGATGTTGTGGAGAGAAGTCAATCGTGACCGCCATTCTTACCCGCATGTTACAGCATTCCCGGCGTCTAGTGCTGGCTCTGCCCCTGGGTAGGCGGAGGCCGTTTCCTTTTCCTCTTTTGAAGTTACAAGAGAATAAGAGGAAGTAGAAAGAGGACTGGGGTTGTGTTAGGTCTGCACAGAGAAAGGAGTCCTACTTCCTCTTATTCTCTTGTAACTTCAAAAGAGGAAAAGGAAACGGCCTCCGCCTACCCAGGGGCAGAGCCAGCACTAGACGCCGGGAATGCTGTAACATGCGGGTAAGAATGGCGGTCACGATTGACTTCTCTCCACAACATCACAAAGTAAGTGACCCGCAAGTGAGAAATTATGTTGTTACTCATTCACAGCGCGGAAATATTGCCTTTCCACGCGCCCTGAGGAAGATAGCAAGTATCTGGGTCAAGGTAATCTATTTTGAAGAAAATAAAAAAACGCCGACTTTTTTGACCTGCTTTGGTAAAAACACCACGCAATATAGCAATGACCCCTCAACCATAGGCTGACTTTTTCGATATTACATGGCATACATATACCTAGCGGGTGCACCGTATTGTAATGATCACAACTTTCTTCGCAAATATGTCGAATAATTTTGTAGTTGCTTTCGACCCGCTAGGCAATGTATAGTAACCCTTTGACCAATGTACATAATGCTGCTTCCACGTCCCAAGTTAGAGTGCATGGACTGTCAGCTACATCTTACATCGTATGTTTGCTTGACGCCCGACACAATAGCTAAACGATAACACACATCGCCCCACTAATAGCTGAATCCCAGTATGTCCCCACATGTTGTTCTTCCCTTTTTTCAACGCTAAATATGCCTGAACAGAAGCGTATTATGAAGTTAGTTTTGCAATTAAAAACTGAACAGACCATATATTGTTGTTGTTTTAGAATATTAACAATAGAGATGATATCTTTTCTATGTATGTTCCTTTGCCTTTAGGAACCCCAATAACGTTCTTAAGAAAGTCTTGACTAGTGGTACACACTATATCGATAACTACACAAATGGTGTGAGTATTTTATCTTGTTTTGTCCTGACGAAAGCTCTACAGACCCGGCTGGGCCATACAGAGCTGAAACATGTCGACCATTAACTAAATGATACTGGGCAATCTAGTAACCTGATTGACCAAGGTATCCAACAATTTTATCTAACAATACATCTCCTGTTCTCATTAAAATTTTTCCATTAGGAGAAATATTGTTTTTTAATAAGAGCACAAAGTTTTTTCTTCTTTTTCTTATTTACCACTTTCCTTTACCTTCCCTCTGGAGGTGTCTCTCGAATTTCTAGACACTGCTACTCAGACCAGAGGTTGCCTTGGGTAAGGCAGGCATACAGCACGTTATTGAACACTCGATGACTATGCCATAACGCTGAGTGTGGGGCGGAAAACAGAGATACACCGCAATTAACCACCAGTGTTTATGAGGGTGTTCAATCACAACCATTGGTCTCACAGCTACAAGTGTCCATTCTCCTTTCTGATTAATAAACCACCTTTAGGCATAAACCACCATATGCCTCAATCACAAACACAAACATCATCAATACAGCAGGCCCCTCTTAGGCATTACCATCACAGTTGATGAGAACAACCAGTCACTACTGGCGATTGGGCACCTTCAGCTACATACCCAGCAGTGTGCCTTAGCAAACACTAATAACAGGCAAACCCTATAAATGCATGAGGCCTTAGGCATAACATCATTTTCTGCCATCCTTGTACATATCCAGAAGGTCCATATATCATGGACCCATAATGCTCCCCGAAGGCAAAAGCAAATTACTGTAGTAACATATATGTGGCATGCCCAGGTCATGGAAAGAATCTCCCAGGACCTAATCACATCGGGGCACACCCCTTCGTGCTGAAAGGCAGTATTTACCCCCTTCCAGGAGCCTCTTCTACCTCCCTTTAGGAGTTGTAGAAAGGTTGTGGCACCTGCCGATCCAGAGACCCCTGAACAGAATCACCCTCAGCACCAAGTAACCTTGTAGCTGCCCGCCGCCATGCGGCACAGCTGTGCAACGTCGGTAATGTGGGGATAATGTGGGTGCTACCTTAGCACCCAAATGAGGCTTGCCACAGGCCCCTTGGGCTGGAAAATAACAGCGGGGCCCAGGACCGTAGGCCTTCCAGTCCCCAAGGCCCTCACCCTGTCTCCTCGAGGATGGTGTCACTGTGCCCATGAGGCTCGTTGCATACCACCGTCTGTCAGCGAACCTCGCTCTGATTTTTACTGGTGCAGACTTGTGACTATCCTTCCCGTAGAGAAATACAGCGTTGGCACTGGTGGGTGCGCCAAGGTCAGGCACTTTAGGAGGGGCCGCTCCGGCCGGCTCCTCCGGCCTCACTCTCCGCCGTTTGGATACACACGGGGCTCTCCTCTGCCTCTCGGGGGCCCCGCCTACACCAGGCGCCCTCAGCCTGACTTCCGGTCTCTTCGACCTGCGTAGCACTGCCTGCAGAGTCCCTCACGGGGGTCGCCTTGATCCCGTCCCGGCGAGCCAACCCTTCTCTGTTCTGCACTAGGAGCCCAGGGGGCTCCGGTCCCACTTCAGGATATTAGCTCTGCCCACAAGCAGGTTCCGGCCGCACGCAGGGCTCTCCTCCTGGGTACGGGAGCCCCGCCCACAAGCAGGCTGCACCTCTGCCTGGCTTCCTTTCTCTGGCCGGCCCCGCCCACGGTCAGGCTCTTTCTGCCTGACCTCAAGTTCGTGGGCACAGATATGGAGCGAAGTCCCCGTCGGTCTGCAGAACCAAAAGCCTCAAATCTAGAGAGTGCTCCACATGCGTCTGGGGTGCAGTCACCACACCTTGCAGCACACAAAGGATAGGGGCGCTCCTTGTGCTGTGGTGCTGGACACCTCTTCACGGGAAGGCGGAAACACAGCGCTCAGCCTGTCTCCCACTTCCAGGCACAGCCAGGGAGCAGGCAGCACTCCTCCCGAGAGTTGACAGGGGCAGAGGACAGGGCTCAGGCAGGCCAGCACGCAGGGCCCCATAGCAGAGGGGTAGTCCTCTCAGCTCCCCAGCAGGCAGCAGGTAGTCCCTGGCGGCGGTACCTCCTGGCGTCCAGCCGTCCTCTGGCAGCACTTCAGCTTCAGTCCAACGTGAGCACACCATCATGGGTACAAAAGAAGGTTATGCTGTTCCTCAGGAATCAAGTCAGAACAAAGGGAATCAAGGCCAACCCGACCGGATAGGTTCAAAGTTGGGAATCCAAATATTGGATTATAATGCCCTCACAAACCCAGTTGGGTGTCATGCTTCATCATTGGGCTGCTCCTCGTCGGGTTGGTGGTGCAATACCCAACGGGCTCCCCATAGCTGGGGCACTTTAGCGGAGATCTTTTTCCAATAGCCGTATGGTGAAGTGGGGGTGAGGGGCCAGAAATGTGTAGATTTATAGGTTGAGAGTGAATCTAAAATAGTGTTGGGAGTACCAGTGACATCAAATTTTAATCAATAGGTCTCCTACCCTAAGTAAAAACAGACAACAAGGCGCTCGACTAAGCTTTATGACTTAGATTTAAGCGATTAAGGAGTCACTGCACCTCCCCAGCCCCTGTCACTCCAGAGCCAGGCATGCAATACACATCAGGCAGGCACAAAGACACATAGCGCACAGAAATGCCCACTTCTAAAAGTGGCATTTCTAAAATAGTGATAATAAATCTGCACACACCATTACGCAGCATTTATTACCACTATTCCAAACATTCCAAACTTGACTACAATGCTCCTCTCATATCAGGAATTACCACTGAAACACTTATCAGGGAATCCCTAATGCATTCCTATGAGAGGGCAGCCTCACAGCAGTGAGAAACCAAAATGGCTGCTTGTCACTACCAGGACATGCCACACAGTTAAGGCACATTTCCTACCTTTTACCTAGAATGCACCCTGCCCATAGGGCTAGCTAGTGCCAACCTTAGGGGTGACTGCTATGTAGTAAAAGGGGATTCGCAGACGTGGTACCCATTTTATGTGCTACGTCACAGCAGCAGTAAACTGTGCGCGCAGGGCCTGCAATGGCAGAGGCCTGAGACAGGTTTGAAAGGCTACTGTATTGGTTGGCGCAATCAGCGCTACACACCCACCAGTAGCATTTAATTTACTGACCCCGGGTATATGAGATACCACATTACTGGGGACTGATAGATAAATTAAATTTGCCAAACAGGTGTAGACCAATCTTACCATGTTTTACCATAGAGAGCACATGCACTTTACACTGGACAGTAGTGATTAAGGGCCAGATGTAGGTCGGTCGGTAACGGCCGAAAATCGGTATTTTCGGCCGTTACCGACCGGTATTGAAGAATTGGTATGTAGGGGCTTATTTTTATAGAATCGGTAAATTTACCGATCGGTAAATTTACCGATTCTGTAAAATACCGAATCGGTATTTTTTACCGATTCGGTAAATTTGAGATGTAGGTGGGACTCTTCTGAGTCCCACAAGCCTTACCGAATCGGTATTTTACCATCAAATCCAATTTGATGGTAAAATACCGATTCCGGTGTGCATGCACATGTGTGCATGCACACCTCTGCCATATGACAGGCAAGCCTGCCCTTCGAGCATGTATGCCTGCCACATGGCACCCGAGCCTGTTTTGGGGGGGCCAGAGGGTGTCAAAGTGACACCCCCTGCACCCTTGTGAAATTCGGTATTTACCGATTCGGTAAATACCGATCGGTAATGCCCATTCATTCCTATGGGCTTCAAAGGCATTCACCCAGAGATCTGCCTCCTTTGCAAGCTCCCTGGGATCAGAGAACTCACACTCCAACAAGTGTTGGTGTAGCCCTGGAAACAACAACAGAACATGTGCTCTCTGACAATCAGATTTAACAGCCCTTCAAAACTGTTTGCCATGCTACCCATCACCAACCTTCCAGTGCATCACAACACTCTTCCACAAACTCCCCCAAAGACTGGTGAGGCAGTTTACTCCTGCCCCTGAACCTCAAATTATACCCTTCAGGAGTGACACCCTCTTCCTGGGAACTAGGTACCATTCTATGGGCTCTGGCAGTGGACACTTCCACACTGGACTCACTTGTGCTGCCACCACTGGACCCCACCATCACTGGTGAATCCAGACCACTAAAACTACACTCAGAGGACATATACTCATGAGTTAGCTTTTCTCTGGCGAAGGCCCTGTCTGCCTCTACCATCTTCTCCTGTGCTAAGACCCTCTCAGTCTCTAGCTTTTTCTCTTCAAGGACCAACTCCTTGAGTCTCAACTCCTGAGCCAATAAGGCCTTTTTCTCCTCCACAACCAGCTGCACTATCTCCTTGGCATGCTCTAACTTGAGCTTTTCCAAAGCCAGCTGATGCTCTCTTTCTTCCCTCCTATCCACCCACGCCTCTTGGGACAGGGAAAGAGATGGGGCATTGACCCTGGCACTGGACCCAGCAAGGGACTCCCTCTCTTAAGGGTCCTCACTATCTACTGGTGTCAATGCCTGGTAATTTTCTTCCTCCTGCACAGACTTTTCAGGTTCTCCCTCAAAACCACCACTTAGGTATGAGGAGGGGTAATCTGAAAGGCCTCCCCAGGGCTCTAAGGCAACTCCCCTGCGTAGGGCTTCATAGAGGAACAGTTTTCTCAAGATGTTGCCTACTATGGGTATCTCCCTTTCTTTGCAGAAATCCTCTAGCTACTCCTTAGTGTACTCCATTAGGTCATCCCCATTATAGATTAACCCCATCTTGGCAAGATACACAACCCACAGTGCAACAGGAGTACACAATTTAAAAAAATGACACTCTCAGGAGGAAAAAAATAATCAGGAGAAATCCCCAAACATATGATTAGTCTAAAACTATAGGGTTTGTAGTGCAACCAGTTGTCGCTGTGCTATTGCACAAACGCAAGTCCTATCCTCACAGATGTCAACCAATGTTAGAAATGGGATTTCTGGTTGGCTAGAGCATGCGCCTAAGCCAGGCAGAAACCACCACTCCAGTCAGGGCAAGGGAGTTGCACTCTGAGGATAACCCCTGCTCACCCCCTTGGTAGATTGGCACGAGCAGTCAGGCTTATCCCAGAGTGAATGTGGAAAGCTTTTGCACAACACACACACAACAGCGATACACTAGGCACACCACAAAAGGAACTCCGCACAAGGTTATATAAAAAAATAGCCTTTGTATTTCTCATAAAACACATTAGAATGCATTCACATATATACACTGTGCCACCTGGCACTAGGTATGACTTTACAGGGGATTATAGACATTACATGGCCAATCAGGCCACTGTCATCACCATTAGGACAGGTAAGTTATAAAACAACCAGTAACTACTGTTAAAGCCACCTAGCATAAACATGTTATGTATCAATCAGATTAGGCATAAACCACCTTAAGGCATAAACCACAATATCCCTCAATCATGAGCACGAACATCATCAATACATCAGGCCTCTCTTAGGCATAACCATCACAGTTGATGAGAACAACCAGTCACTACTGGCGATAGGGCACCTTCAGCGACATCATACCCAGCAGTGTGCCTTAGCAAACACTAATAACAGGCCCACCCTATAAATTCATGAGGGCTTAGGCATAACATCATTTTCTGCCATCCTTGTACATATCTGGAAGGTCCATATATCATAGACCCATAATGCTCCCCTGAGGCATAGGCAAATTACTGTAGTAACAATCATGGCATGCGTAAGTCGTGCAAATAATCTCCCATAACCTAATCACATAGGGGCAGACCCCTTCGTCCTGTGAGGCAGTAAGTCCCCCCTTCCAGGAGCCTCCGCTTCCTCCCTTTAGGAGTTGTAGAAAGGTCGTGGCATGTCCCAATCCGGGGACCCCTGAACAGAATCACCCTCAGCACCAAGTAACTTTGTAGCTGCCCGTGGCCATGCGACGCAGCTGTGCAACGTCGGTAATGTGGGGATAATGTGGGTGCTACCTTAGCACCCAAGTGAGGCTTGCCACAGGCCCCTTGGGCCGGAAACAACAGCGCGGCCTGGGACCCTAGGCCCACCGGTCCCCAAGGCACTCACCCAGTCTCCTCGGGGATGGTTTCATGGGGCCCGTGAGGCTTGCTGTGCACCCCCCAGCTGTCAGCAGACCTCACTCTGCTTTTCACTGGTGCAGACTCGTGACTTTCCTTTCCGGAGAGAAGGACAGCGTTGGCACTGGCGGATGCGCCGAGGTCAGACACTTCGGGAGCAGAGGCTCGGGCCGGCTCCTTCGCCCTCACTCTTCGCCGTTTGGACGCACACGGGGCTCTCCTCTGCCTCTTGGGGACCCCGCCTACAACCGGGCATCCTCAGCCTGACTTCTGGTCTCTCCGACCGGCGTAGCACTACCTGAAGGGTTCCACACGGGGGTCACCTCAGTCCCATCCCGGCGAGCCGACCCTCCTCTGTTCTGCACAAGGAGCCCCCGCAGCACTGGTCCCACTTCAGGATAGTGGCCCTGCTCACAAGCAGGCTCCGGCCGCACACGGGACTCTCCTCGTGGATACAGGAGCCCCGCCCACAAGCAGGCTGTACCTCCGCTTGGCTTCCTTTCTCTGGCCGGCCCCGCCTACGGTCAGGCTCTTCATGCCTGACTTCTGGTTCGCGGGCACAGATACGGAGCGAAGTCTCAGTCGAACTGCAGAACAAAAAGCCTCAAAACTGGAGAGTGCCCCACACGCGTCTGTGGTGCAGTCACTGCACCTTGCAGCACACAAATGATAGAGGTGCTCCTCGTGCCGTGGTGCTGGACACCTCCTCACGGGGAGGGGGAAACACAGCGCTGAGCCTGTCTCCTACTTCTAGGCACAGCCAGGGAGCAGGCAGCACTCCTCCCCAGGAGTTGGCAGGGGCAGAGGACAGGGCTCAGGCAGGCCAGCACGCTGGGCCCCCTAGCAGAGGGGCAGTCCTCTCAGCTCCCAAGCAGGGAGCAGGTAGTCCCTGGTGGCGGTACCTCCTGGTGTCCAGCTGTCCTCTGACAGCACTTCAGCTACAGTCCATCGGGAGCACACCTTCATGGGGTCACAGCCCCAATAATTATACTCATTCAAGTCTTTGTTCTGCCCTGGCACAGGGCTCTGCGTACGGTCCAAACCAGTTCTGGGGGCTCTCACACCGTTCTCTAAAGGTGTATGTCCACCTCCTTTGTCAGTGTAGGTCCTGGCCCCAGACACACTACAGTGGGGCGGAGCCAGCATTGTGTAAGGCAGGCCCTGTCCTATTCAGGCCCAGGTGCTACTCCTCCTACCACTTCAACTGCATATGAGCCTATTCAGCCTAGCGCTGACTCACCCAGCCCCTCTGGAGCCACTGCACCTTCACATTCCCTGTCACTCCAGAGCCAACATGCAAGACACATCAGGCAGGCACAAATACACATAGCACACAGAAATGCCCAATTCTAAAAGTGCCATTTCTAAAATAGTGATAACAAATCTGCGCACAGCATTACGCAGCATTTATTACCACTATTCCAAACATACTAAGGGGCCGATTAGGATGGCGGACGGACTTGCGTCCGTCCGCCACCCTTGAGGAGGAGGGAACGTCCGCAGGGGCTGCGGCGTTCCCTCCGTGCTGATTAGGATGTGACCGCCAGGGTGGCGGTCACATCCTCTATATTTAACATTGCGGCGGGTGCAGCTTCAAGCTGCACCCGCCGCAATGTTAAAAAAGCATGTTTTACATTTACATGCACAAAGCGGCCGGCACCGCACGGTGCCTGCTGCTTTGTGCACGCAAATGCAGGGGGGTACCATAGGTACCCCCCATGTGCACCCCCCACCCCCCATTCACCCAGGGGGCCCGCAACGGGCCCCCAAAGTGAATGTCCGTATGCTTTTCCATGGCGGAAAAGCCGCCGTGGAAAAGCATGTATTCACGAACATCCTAATATGGCGGACGGTGTCTCATAGACACCGCCTGCCATGTTATAGCTTTTCCGCCACGGTCGGAAGCCGACCGCGGCGGAAAAGCGGCGGACGGAATTCCAGACCCACCAGCCATCCTAATTTGGCGGTGGGTCTTTGGAGGCTCCGCAGCGGTTTTTCCGCATCCTCCAGGCCGGCGGACACTTCCGCCGGCCCGGAGGATGCGGAAAAACCGCCATCCTAATCGGCCCCTAAACTTGACTATGTTGCTCCTCTCATATCAGGAATTACCACTGAAACACTTATCAGGGAATACCCAATGCATTCCTGTGAGAGGGCAGACACACAGCAGTGAAAAACCAAAATGGCTGCTTGTCACTACCAGGACATACCATACAGTTAAAGCACATGTCCTACCTTTTACCTACAATGTACCCTGCCCATAGATCTAGCTAGGGCCTACCGTAGGGGTGACTAATATGTAGTAAAAGGGGAGTCACAGATGTGGCACCCATTTTATGTGCAACCTCACAGCGGCAGTAAACTGTGCATGCAGGCCCTGCAATGGCAGGTTTGAAAGGCTACTATGGTGAGTGGCGCAATCAGCGCTGCAAGCCCACTAGTAACATTTAATTTAGTGGCCCCTGGTATATGAGATACCACATTACTGGGGACTGATAGGTAAACTAAATTATCCAAAAAGGTGTAGATCAATCTTACCATGTTTGACCATAGAGAGCACATGCACTTTATACTGTACAGCAGTGATAAAGTGCCCAGAGTCCTAAAACCACCAACATTAGTTCAGAAAAAATACCAGGAGGAAGGCAAAAAGTACCAAGTCTAACATGCAGCTACAGTATTTTCCGCCTAAGTATGGGTTTACACTGTTTGCCACATAATCCAACATCTACTGCATAATCTATAGATTTGAACAAAAAATTGTTTCTAGCTCAAAAGCATTAAAAGTTGCCAAACATTCTGCAACATGGGTTGCCATGCAATGGAAGCCCATCACAAAGGTTGACTGGTTATCGTTTGGTTGATTATCACTGTATTTGGGTGTTAAACTGGTACTGAAGTGCAACCTATACCCAGACAGTGTTAACAAGTGTAAAATGACAAAATAATGAAGTAATTCTATCATGAAATGTGCTGCATTACGCCACATTATGTGCCTTTTCTTGCCATATAATTTAGTCCACCCTGCTGCATAATTTGGTCCTCACATGCCGCATATTTCCAGTGATCCTTGTTATATCGTAGGGAAGAGGAGTATAGACTCAGGAAGAGAGGAGAGGCAAGAGGAGAAAAAAAGGGGAGAAAATGGCAAGAGGACCGAGAGGAAGAAGGGCGAAGAAAGAGAAGTATGGGGAGAGGACAAGGTAGAGTAGGAAAGAAGTTAAAAAATAGAAGAGCAGAAGAGGAAGGGGAAAGTAGGTGAAGGAAAAACAGTGAGGAATGGAGAGAGGTGGGTAGGCCAGGTAATAAGGGGAAGGTGAGATGGATAGGTCAGGAATAAAGGAGAGATAAAAGGAGGAGTGGCCCGTGCAAGTAAGATCGGTGGGGCGGGGGTCAGGGTGGGTGCGAGTCGACAGATGACGAGGTAAAGTTACGTTAAAAAAAGAAAAACACTTACCTTGCGCTTGCCGCATCGCCGAATCAGCGTTGCGGCGAGCGCATGGTAAGTGGTTTTCGCTTTTTTTTATTTAACTTTACCTCATTGTCATCTATTGACTCCACCCCTCCCCCGCCCTTACCTGCATGGGCCGCTGCTGGATAAAAGATAAAACTATGTAAACAAGTTGACATAAAAATGAAAGACAAGTGGAAGTGATGTGGGCGTGTGTGTGATAAGAGAGATTTGAGGCGTGAGATGAGAAAGGGAGTGTGAGGTCTAGGAAGAGAATAGGACGGACAGACAATCCTGTTCATGGCTTGGGAGTGAGCCTCACACCTCTTAGCACTGTCTCATCTGGTCCGGTTGACTAAGAGTTTCACCCAGGAGAGTCACACTTTTCCTGTTAAAACAGAACAATTTGGTGTATAGCTCTCCAACCTCAAACCTGAAGAGCGGAATAAGCTTAGACGGAGTGAGTGAGAGACAATGAGATGGGAAGAGAGCAGGGTAAGAGTGTAAGAGGGACACCCATAGATCCATGAATTTTGTTGGTAGGGAGACAGGCAAGCTATTTTAAGGATTAATGAATGCCAGGTCATAGGCATATGTTGACCCCTTATTTCTGGACGTTTACACTTAGGGTCCTATTACGATACCATTCGTAAGGCCTCTGACCTCAGTTCGGAGGCCTACGATCGACATCGTCGGTTTAAATTCCAGCCGGCTGATTTTGATTCAGCCGATCGGAATTCAAACCGGACGGTCATTCCGGCTGGCTTCCGACGGGCTCAAGGAGCCCATCCGCCAGTCGGAACCGGCCCATAATCCAAATAGATGGAGGTTTACACCGTCCGGATTTCGATTAAGGGTTTCCAGCAGGGTTTCCACTCCGGTCTTTCTGACATGGAAGCCCTGTCAGAAAGCATGTTTGGGTGCCCCTAGTAGGGCCCTGTTGGAAAACGAGGCAGCATCTGTGAGGCCTGCACAAATAACATGACTACATTTGTCCTTCACTGGGAACCAAACACCCAATGGTAGTGCCTGACTCTCAGAGGGTAGCGTTGCAGAGCAGTCTGAGGCTTACTCAAGGGAGGTGGTGTGGGCTAGTAATCGCCATTACAAGTGGGCAGCAATAACACGCAATAACTGATTGTCCAGTCTGTACTTTGCTTTATAAAAGTAAGAGTACATTTATTAACCCCTTCGATGCTGATGACGGAGCGGTTCCGTCATCAGCATCGGTTGGGCTGTGCTGATGACGGAACCGCTCCGTCATCAGTACAGCCATGGGGGAGAGCGCTGGCGCTCCACCCCCTGTGCGGCGATCTTTTTTTTTTTTGCAGGGGTGGCAGCGGAAGACTTTCCGCTGCCACCCCCTGGCCCCCCCCCACGCTTCCTGGTGACGTCAGCGCGCACAGCGCGCGCCGACGTCATCAGGAAGCGCTGGACGCGCTGGACGCGCTGGAAGCCATTTGCTTCCAGCGCGTCCAGGAACAAGGTCGGTGTTTGGTGCTGCGGTGGGGCGGGGGGGCCGTTTTTCGGTGCCTTGAGGCATCGGGGGGGATGTCCCAATGCACGGCATTCCTGGTGCACGATCGCGCACAGCGTCGCGATCGTGCACCAGGAATGCCCCACTAGACACCAGGGATTGTTTTGTGTGGGCAAATTGTGTGTAGGAAGCGACCCCTTGGGCAAGGGTCGCTTCCTCTGGCTGGTATATATATGTTCAGACTTTTCTGCCCCCCCTGGGGCAGATCGGCCGTTTTTTTTGGCCGATCTGCACCCAGGGGGGCAGAAAAGCCCACTAGACACCAGGGATTGTTTTGGGGCATATTTATGTGTCGAGGAAGCGACCCCTTGGGCAAGGGTCGCTTCCTCTTGGGGCCAAATAAAGTTTCAGACTTTTCTGCCCCCCCTGGGGCAGATCGGCCGTTTTTTTTGGCCGATCTGCACCCAGGGGGGGCAGAAAAGCCCACTAGACACCAGGGATTGCTTGTGTTTGTTTTTTTTTGTGCAGGAAGCGACCCCTTGGGCAAGGGTCGCTTCCTTAGGGGGCCAAATAATGTTTTAGACTTTTCTGCCCCCCCTGGGGCAGATCGGCCGTTTTGTTTGGCCGATCTGCACCCAGGGGGGGCAGAAAAGCCCACTAGACACCAGGGATTGTTTTTTATTTATAAAGGAAGCGACCCCTTGGGCAAGGGTCGCTTCCTTAGGGGGATACAATATTTTTCAGACTTTTCTGCCCCCCCCCTGGAGCAGATCGGCCGTTTTTTTGGCCGATCTGCACCCAGGGGGAGCAGAAAAGCCCACTAGACACCAGGGATTGTTTTTTATTTGAAAAGGAAGCGACCCCTTGGGGAAGGGTCGCTTCCTAGTGGCCCTAATATTTTTTTAGACTTTTCTGCTCCAGGGGGCCCACGTTTATAATGATTTATAATCTTCCCCCCTTGGGGACAGACACCCCATTTGTGACATACCCTGTGACATAGCATGTTGTAATGTGTGTTGTTTTTGTTTCTTCTAATGTGTTTTTTTTTTTTCTCTTTAGATTGTTGCAGTGTGCGGTTCTGTTACTGGTGGTTCTGTTGTGCTGCTGTTTCTGTAGTTGCATGTGTTTGGTAAGAGACCTTTTTTTTGTTCAATTGTAATGTAATTGTTTATTTTGCAAAGTGTGTAGTAATACGAGTATGTGTTGTTGCTGTTTGTTGTGATTGTAAAACATGTTTTGCATTTGTTTTTGATGTGTCCTTCTGTAGATGTAAGTTTTTTTTTTCTTCTTTCTAGTGGGATATCGTTGCCTATTTGCTGTGTCTTTGCAGAGTAGGTGCTGGTGAGTGTAGTTGTGTCTTGTAAGTGAATTGTATATTTTTTCTAAATCTATTTTTTGGTGAAAAAGTCTTACATTTTTATCTTACTTTGCGCAGTGTTGGGGTTGTTGAGTTGTTTGTGCAGACTCCTTTATTTGTAAGGATAATGGCTAGCCGCCGGATTACTGCTCAGCAAGTTGTTGGAATGCTTTTTGATTCTTCCTCTGACCATGGTCCAGAGTCTGACTCTGATTCTGAGCCAGAGGTGGGAGGTGAAGATTCAGGTAGTGAGTTTTCTCTACGCATGGCTTCATCTGATGATGAAGACACTTTGAGTGCTGATGAAGCTACTTTTGGTGTGGATGATGTGCCTGTGGTTGGGGAGGACATTGCTGTGTTTACGGTTTTGGAGGACATGGTTGTGCCTGTGGTTGCGGAGGACAGTGATGTGCCAATTGTGCGGCAAGAGACATCTGGGCTGCAGCCTGGGGCTGCTAGACTTCCAGTTGGTGTTGTGAGACAAGAGTTAGCTGGGCGGCGGCCTGCGGCTGCAAGACTTGACGATGAAAGTTCTGACCTCTGGGTTGCACCAGGCATGGTGCAGCCGGCATTGCCTGAATTTACTGGTGTTCCAGGGTGTAGGGTGAACACTGAAAACTTTTTGCCTATTGATTTTTTCAAGTTGTTTATGGATGATGTGTTTTTGGCAGAGATTGTAGAGCAGACTAATTTGTATGCTGAAAATTTTTTGAGGGTGAACAGTGCCAGCCTTAAGCCCCACGCTAGAGCTACCCGGTGGACTCCCACCAATTTGGAGGAGATGAAAAAGTTTTTGGGTTTAACTCTTTTGATGGGCTTGCTTAGGAAACCATCAATGGCTTCATATTGGTCTACTAGTCCCTTGATGGCAACAGCTATATTTCCGGCAGTCATGAGTCGTGATAGGTATTTGCTTCTGCTGCGGATGATGCATTTTGTTGACAATAGTCTTGCTTTGCCACGAGATCACCCTGATTGTGACCGTCTTTTCAAGATTCGGCCTGTCATTGATCATTTGGTTGATCGATTTTCTGAGATCTTTTATCCTGGGAAAGAAATTGCAGTGGATGAGTCTTTGCTGTTGTTCAAGGGCCGCTTGGTATTTCGGCAATACATTCCTAGTAAGAGGGCACGCTATGGAATCAAACTGTATATGCTGTGTGACAGTGAGACTTGATATGTCTCTAATTTCAGGGTGTACACTGGTAAGGAATCCAGGATTAACCCCCCTGGTTGTCCGTCGACTTTTGGAGTGACTGAGAAAATTGTGTGGGAACTTGGTCGTGGATTTTTTAACAAAGGCCATCATTTGTATGTCGATAACTTCTACACTGGTGTGCGGTTGTTCAGGGAATTGGCCAAAGTGGACACTGTTGCTTGTGGCACAATCCGCTCAAACCGTAAAGGTTTCCCAAAAGAACTTGTTTGTCGAAAGCTTGCTCGGGGACAGTGCAGTGCTTTGCGTTGTGAGGAGCTTCTAGCTGTGAAGTTTACAGACAGGAGAGATGTCTACATGTTGACTACAATACATGATGAAAGCACTGAACCGCGGAATGTTTGGGGTCAGGTTGCAGAAGTGCGCAAACCTGTGTGCATACTGGACTACAATAAGTACATGGGTGGTGTTGACAGAGTTGATCAGAGGTTGGAACCGTATGCTGCTCTTCGTAAGGCTTACATTTGGTACAAGAAGTTGGCTATCCATCTTTTCCACTTGGCAACCTTTAATGCTTTTATTGTGTTCCAGAAATCTTGTCCCCAGTCAAAGTTGACTTTTGTAAAGTTTCAGGAGTCTGTAATAGGCAGCCTTGTTTTAGTGGAACAGGCAAGTGTTCCTAGAGTTGGAGTGGTGGAGGATGTTGCCAGATTGAAAGATCGCCACTTTTCTGATCATATTCCTCCTACACCCTCAAAAGACTTTCCCAGTCGGAGATGTAGAGTCTGTTGGCGAAGAGGTTTGCGGAAGGAGGTTCGCATGTACTGCCCCGACTGCCCTTCAAACCCCGGGCTGTGTGTACCTGCTTGTTTTAGATTGTACCACACGCAAAAGAATTTTTGGGAGTATCAATGAGTGGTAAAGTGAACTGGTTGGTCTTTATTCTGTAATAGTTATTGTTCAGTTTCAAAGTTTGTATTTGTGTAGTCTTTTTAGATTTAGTTGTCGAGTTAGTAGATTTGTATCAATTTGCAATTTGTTTTTGTTTCTCTTTTATTTAAAAAAAAAACTAAAGTATGATGTTGGTTTGCGTGTAGTGTCCATTGTCTGACTGTGTGCATGGTTTGGCGCTTGACTGCCGGTGTCTGTGGACTGGTGCTTGTCTGGCGGTGTCTGTGGACTGGTGCTTGACTGGCGGTGTGCGTGGTCTGGTGTTTGGTTGGCGGTGTGCGTGCTCTTGCGCTTGCCTGGTGTTGTGTTTGGATTTGTCTTTGGCTGGTGGTGTTCGTGGAGTGGTGCTTGACTGGTGGTGTGTGTGGAGGGGCGCTTGGCTGGTGGTGTGCATGGAGTGGTACTTGGCTGTCTGTGCACGGAGTGGTGCTTGGCTGGCGGTGTGTGTGGAGTGGTGCTTGGCTGGCGGTGTGTGTGGAGTGGCGCTTGGCTGGACGGTGTGCGTGGAGTGGTACTTGGCTGTCTGTGCACGGAGTGGTGCTTGGCTGGCGGTGTGTGTGGAGTGGTGCTTGGCTGGTGGTGTGTGTGGAGTGGTACTTGGCTGTCGGTGTGCGCTGAGTGGTGTTTGGCTGGCGGTGTGCATGGTCTGGTGCTTGGATGGTGGTGTGGGTGGACTGGCGCTCGGCAGGCGGTGTGTGAGTAGTTACTTTCTGTTGGTCACTACACACACTGCTAGTTGAGTGACACTCCAAACAGTCCATCATTTTGTGTAGTTGCAGTGTCCGAAATGTGGGCGTGTGAAAGTGATGGGCCCTTGAATGGCGCTGTTTGCTGGTGTGAGTGTTGGAATGTGATGGGTCCGCGGCTGGCGGTGTGAATGTTTTGTATGTGTCACGCGTACGAAAGGTGTATGAATGGCCTGTAAAGCGGTTGGTGCCTTGACGTGGCTTTACAGCTCACGAGCTGAGAGTCAGTGGTTCAGTTTATCATACTTTCAATTATACACAGTGTATTTCATTTTTGTGAAATTACTTGCGTATACAATTGTATGTACTGAATCATCACTCACCCTCGTGCCAAATCCAACCAGTATGTGTGTGTGTTTGCGGATTAGATGGGTGTGTAGTAATAATTTTTTTTTTCTCTTTCTGCAGTAGGGTGTACCTTGCCCCTTATTGTGATTGTTGTTATGTGTTGCTTTTCCATTCGGATGGTGTCAATGGTCTGGTTTGTATCAGGTATGAAAGGTGCGTGAATGGCCTGTAAAACGGTTGGTGCCTTGTCGTGGCTTTACAGCTCACGAGTTGCGAGTCACTGGTTCGGTTTTTATGCATTTATTTATTGACAGAGCATTTCATTTTTTTGAAATATCTTGTTAATAAAATTTTATGTACTGAACCATCACTCGCCCTCGTGCCAAATCCAACCTGTATGTGTGTGTCTTTGAGGAATAGATAGCCGTGCTTGAATGTTTGACTTTTGAGTAACTCTGTTAAGGTGTGGTATCCTTTTACTCGGGAGAACAAGGGGAACGCAGGGTGGTAGGACTTTTTTGCCGGCACGGCGATCCCACGCCAAAATGTTTGGAAAAGTGCTATTTTTACCTATTTTTAAGGTTTGCAAGGAGTTCTGGGTAGGAAAACATTGGGGGACCCACACATGCCATACCTCCCTGGACTCTCCCGGGTGTCTAGTTTTCAGAACTGTTTGGGTTTGCTACTTTCCAAAGAATACCACCCAGCCCCGGGCCAAAAACTCAGGTGCCCCCCCCCCCCCCCAAAATCAAAGTTATATTGCTTCAGGGTGTTTTTTTTTTATTCACCACCGTTAGATTTGGACCTTTTCCTGTTGCAGCCACTATGGCTACCCACGCAAGTGAGGTACCGTTTTTATCGGGATACCTGGGGGAACGCTGGGTGGGAGGTAATTTGTGTGAGACCAGTGATGCCACGCTTTCCCAGACTACAACGTGTGAAAAAATTGACTTATTTCTGCTAAAATTGAGGTTTGCAAGGGATTCTGGGTAAAGGAACGTTGGAGGATCCACGCAAGCCATACCTCCTTGGAAGCCCCCGGGTGTCTACTTTTCAGAAATGTGTGGGTTTGGTAGGTTTCCATAGATGGCTGTCTCGCACGGGGCCAGAAACCCAGGTAACCGCTCTTGCAAAAGCTGGTGAAATTAACAATGGTGAAAATGTTAAGTCCACCAGCTTTGCAAGAGGGGTTACCTTGGTTTTTGGCCCTGTGCGAGACAGCCATCTAGGGAAACCTACCAATCCCACACATTTCTGAAAAGTAGACACCCGGGGGCTTCCAAGGAGGTATGGCTTGCGTGGATCCTCCAACGTTCCTTTACCCAGAATCCCTTGCAAACCTCATTTTTTGCTTGGAAAAAAATCAGTTTTTTCACACGTTTTAGTGTGGGAAAGCGTGGCATCACTGGGCTCACACAAATTACCTCCCACCCAGCGTTCCCCAAGGTCTCCCGATAAAAATGGTACCTCACTTGCGTGGGTAGGCATAGCGGCTGCTTTAGGAAAAGGCCCAATTCATACTGTGGAGACCAAAACATTACCTTTAGCCAAATAATCTTATTTTTTGAGGGGGTCACCTGAGCTTTTGGCCCGGGGCTTGGCAGGCATCTTTTGAAACTACCAAACCCAAACAGTTCTGAGAACTAGACACCCGGGGGAGTCCAGGGAGGTATGGCATGCGTGGGTCCCCCAATGTTTTCCTACCCAGAAACCCCTGCAAACCTGAAATTTTGGTCAAAAACCCCACTTTTCCATACTTTTTTGGGTGGGATCTCGCTGCCGGAACAAATGTCCTACCACCCAGTGTTTCCCTTGTTCTCCCGAGTAAAATGATACCTCACTTGTGTGGGTGGGCCAAAGGCATGTGACTCAGGCTGGGGTGCTTAATTTGTAAAACTTAAATATGACTAAAAACTACTTTTTTCAAAATTCATTTTTGGCGTGTTCTGCTTTGGGGCACCCACACAAGTGAGGTATCCTTTTACTCTGGAGAACAAGGGGAACGCAGGGTGGTAGGACTTTTTTGCCGGCACGGCGATCCCACGCCAAAATGTTTGGAAAAGTGCTATTTTTACCTATTTTTAAGGTTTGCAAGGAGTTCTGGGTAGGAAAACATTGGGGGACCCACACATGCCATACCTCCCTGGACTCTCCCGGGTGTCTAGTTTTCAGAACTGTTTGGGTTGCTACTTTCCAAAGAATACCACCCAGCCCCGGGCCAAAAACTCAGGTGCCCCCCCCCCCAAAATCAAAGTTATATTGCTTCAGGGTATTTTATATTCACCACCGTTAGATTTGGACCTTTTCCTGTTGCAGCCACTATGGCTACCCACGCAAGTGAGGTACCGTTTTTATCGGGAGACCTGGGGGAACGCTGGGTGGGAGGTAATTTGTGTGAGACCAGTGATGCCACGCTTTCCCAGACTACAACGTGTGAAACAATTGACTTTTTTCTGCTAAAATTGAGGTTTGCAAGGGATTCTGGGTAAAGGAACGTTGGAGGATCCACGCAAGCCATACCTCCTTGGAAGCCCCCGGGTGTCTACTTTTCAGAAATGTGTGGGTTTGGTAGGTTTCCATAGATGGCTGTCTCGCACGGGGCCAGAAACCCAGGTAACCGCTCTTGCAAAAGCTGGTGAAATTAACAATGGTGAAAATGTTAAGTCCACCTGCTTTTGCAAGAGGGGTTACCTGGGTTTCTGGCCCCGTGCGAGACAGCCATCTATGGAAACCTACCAAACCCACACATTTCTGAAAAGTAGACACCCGGGGGCTTCCAAGGAGGTATGGCTTGCGTGGATCCTCCAACGTTCCTTTACCCAGAATCCCTTGCAAACCTCATTTTTTGCTTGGAAAAAATCAGTTTTTTCACACGTTTTAGTGTGGGAAAGCGTGGCATCACTGGGCTCACACAAATTACCTCCCACCCAGTGTTCCCCAAGGTCTCCCGATAAAAATGGTACCTCACTTGCGTGGGTAGGCATAGCGGCTGCTTTAGGAAAAGGCCCAATTCATACTGTGGAGACCAAAACATTACCTTTAGCCAAATAATCTTATTTTTTGAGGGGGTCACCTGAGCTTTTGGCCTGGGGCTTGGCAGGCATCTTTGGAAACTACCAAACCCAAACAGTTCTGAGAACTAGACACCCGGGGGAGTCCAGGGAGGTATGGCATGCGTGGGTCCCCCAATGTTTTCCTACCCAGAAACCCCTGCAAACCTGAAATTTTGGTCAAAAAACCCACTTTTCCATACTTTTTTGGGTGGGATCTCGCTGCCGGAACAAATGTCCTACCACCCAGTGTTTCCCTTGTTCTCCCGAGTAAAATGATACCTCACTTGTGTGAGTGGGCCAAAGGCATGTGACGCAGGCTGGGGTGCTTAATTTGTAAAACTTAAATATGACTAAAAACTACTTTTTTCAAAATTCATTTTTGGCGTGTTCTGCTTTGGGGCACCCACACAAGTGAGGTATCCTTTTACTCGGGAGAACAAGGGGAACGCAGGGTGGTAGGACTTTTTTGCCGGCACGGCGACCCCACGCCAAAATGTTTGGAAAAGTGCTATTTTTACCTATTTTTAAGGTTTGCAAGGAGTTCTGGGTAGGAAAACATTGGGGGACCCATGCATGCCATACCTCCCTGGACTCCCCCGGGTGTCTAGTTGTCAGAACTGTTTGGGTTTGCCACTTTGCAAAGAATACCACCGAGCCCCGGGCCACAAACTCAGATGCCCCCCCCCCCCAAAATCAAGGTAGTTTTGCAATAAGGTAATGTAAATTCACCACCGTACGATTTGAACCGTTTCCTGTTGCAGCCACTATGTCTATCCACGCAAGTGAGGTACCATTTTTTTCGGGAGATCTGGGGGCACGCTGGGTGGGTGGAAATTTGTTGTCCACGCAGATTCCAGAACTTTCCACCACACAAATGTGAGGAAAATTTGTTTTTTTGGTCAAATTTTTATGTTTGCAAGGGATTCTGAGTAACAAAACCTGAGGGTAGGCAGACGAGTCACCCCATCCTGAATTGCCCTGGGTATCTAGTTTTCAAAAATGTATAGGTTTGCTAGGTTTCCCTAGGTGCTGGCAGAGCTACGGCGCAAAAACAAAAGGTAGTCTTTTTGTCCGAATCGTGCTAAATTTCACTGGGAAATTGAGGTGCGACCATGCTGCGTTTTGCGCTGTTTCATGTCGCAGCCACTATGCCTACCCACGCAAGTGAGGTACCATTTTTTTTGGGAGACCTGGGGGCACGCTGGGTGGGTGGAAATTTGTTGATCCACGCAGATTCCAGAACTTTCCACCACAGAAATGTGAGGAAAATGTGTTTTTTTGGTCAAATTTGTATGTTTGCAAGGGTTTCTGGGTAACAAAACCTGGGGGTAGGCAGACAAGTCACCCCATCCTGAATTGCCCTGGGTGTCTAGCTTTCAAAAATGTATAGGTTTGCTAGGTTTCCCTAGGTGCTGGCAGAGCTACGGCGCAAAATCAAAAGGTAGTCTTTTTGTCCGAATCGTGCTAAATTTCACTGGGAAATTGAGGTGCGACCATGCTGCGTTTTGCGCTGTTTCATGTCGCAGCCACTATGCCTACCCACGCAAGTGAGGTACCATTTTTTTCGGGAGACCTGGGGGCACGCTGGGTGGGTCGAAATTTGTTGATCCACGCAGATTCCAGAACTTTCCATCACAGAAATGTGAGGAAAATGTGTTTTTTTGGTCAAATTTTTATGTTTGGAAGGGATTCTGGGTAACAAAACCTGGGGGTAGGCAGACGAGTCACCCCATCCTGATTTGCCCTGGGTGTCTAGTTTTCAAAAATGTATAGGTTTGCTAGGTTTCCCTAGGTGCTGGCAGAGCTACGGCGCAAAAACAAAAGGTAGTCTTTTTGTCCGAATCGTGCTAAATTTCACTGGGAAATTGAGGTGCGACCATGCTGCGTTTTGCGCTGTTTCATGTCGCAGCCACTACGCCTACCCACGCAAGTGAGGTACCATTTTTTTCGGGAGACCTGGGGGCACGCTGGGTGGGTGGAAATTTGTTGATCCACGCAGATTCCAGAACTTTCCACCACAGAAATGTGAGGAAAATGTGTTTTATTGGTCAAATTTTTATGTTTGCAAGGGATTCTGGGTAACAAAACCTGGGGGTGGGCAGACAAGTCACCCCATCCTGAATTGCCCTGGGTGTCTAGTTTTCAAAAATGTATAGGTTTGCTAGGTTTCCCTAGGTACTGGCAGAGCTACGGCGCAAAATCAAAAGGTAGTCTTTTTGTCCGAATCGTGCTAAATTTCACTGGGAAATTGAGGTGCGACCATGCTGCGTTTTGCGCTGTTTCATGTCGCAGCCACTATGCCTACCCACGCAAGTGAGGTACCATTTTTTTCGGGAGACCTGGGGGCACGCTGGGTGGGTGGAAATTTGTTGATCCACGCAGATTCCAGAACTTTCCACCACAGAAATGTGAGGAAAATGTGTTTGTTTGGTCAAATTTTTATGTTTGCAAGGGATTCTGGGTAACAAAACCTGGGGGTAGGCAGACGAGTCACCCCATCCTGAATTGCCCTGGGTGTCTGGTTTTCACAAATGTATAGGTTTGCTAGGTTTCCCTAGGTGCTGGCAGAGCTACGGCGCAAAATCAAAAGTTAGTCTTTTTGTCCGAATCGTGCTAAATTTCACTGGGAAATTGAGGTGCGACCATGCTGCGTTTTGCGCTGTTTCATGTCGCAGCCACTACGCCTACCCACGCAAGTGAGGTACCATTTTTTTCGGGAGACCTGGGGGCACGCTGGGTGGGTGGAAATTTGTTGATCCACGCAGATTCCAGAACTTTCCACCACAGAAATGTGAGGAAAATTTGTTTTTTTGGTCACATTTTTATGTTTGCAAGGGATTCTGGGTAACAAAACCTGGGGGTAGGCAGACGAGTCACCCCACCCTGAATTGCCCTGGGTGTCTAGTTTTCTAAAATGTATAGGGTTGCTAGATTTCTCTAGGTGCTGGCAGAGCTACGGCGCAAAAACAAAAGGTAGTCTTTTTGTCCGAATCGTGCTAAATTTCACTGGGAAATTGAGGTGCGACCATGCTGCGTTTTGCGCTGTTTCATGTCGCAGCCACTATGCCTACCCACGCAAGTGAGGTACCATTGTTTTGGGGAGACCTGGGGGCACGCTGGGTGGGTGGAAATTTGTTGATCCACGCAGATTCCAGAACTTTCCACCACAGAAATGTGAGGAAAATTAGTTTTTTTGGTCACATTTTTATGTTTGCAAGGGATTCTGGTTAACAAAACCTGGGGGTAGGTAGACGAGTCACCCCATCCTGAATTGCCCTGGGTGTCTAGTTTTCAAAAATGTATAGGTTTGCTAGGTTTCCCTAGGTGCTGGCAGAGCTACGGCGCAAAAACAAAAGGTAGTCTTTTTGTCCGAATCGTGCTAAATTTCACTGAGAATTTGAGGTGCGACCATGCAGCATTTTGCGCTGTTTCATGTCGCAGCCACTATGCCTACCCACGCAAGTGAGGTACCATTTTTTTCGGGAGACCTGGGGGCACGCTGGGTGGGTGGAAATTTGTTGATCCACGCAGATTCCAGAACTTTCCACCACAGAAATGTGAGGAAAATTTGTTTTTTTGGTCACATTTTTATGTTTGCAAGGTATTCTGGGTAACAAAACCTGGGGGTAGGCAGACGAGTCACCCCATCCTGAATTTCCCTGGGTGTCTAGTTTTCAAAAATGTATAGGTTTGCTAGGTTTCCCTAGGTGCTGGCAGAGCTACGGCGCAAAATCAAAAGGTAGTCTTTTTGTCCGAATCGTGCTAAATTTCACTGGGAAATTGAGGTGCGACCATGCTGCGTTTTGCGCTGTTTCATGTCGCAGCCACTACGCCTACCCACGCAAGTGAGGTACCATTTTTTTCGGGAGACCTGGGGGCACGCTGGGTGGGTGGAAATTTGTTGGTCCACGCAGATTCCAGAACTTTCCACCACAGAAATGTGAGGAAAATGTGTTTTTTTGGTCAAATTTTTATGTTTGCAAGGGATTCTGGGTAACAAAACCTGGGGGTAGGCAGACAAGTCACCCCATCCTGAATTGCCCTGGGTGTCTAGTTTTCAAAAATGTATAGGTTTGCTAGGTTTCCCTAGGTGCTGGCAGAGCTACGGCGCAAAATCAAAAGGTAGTCTTTTTGTCCGAATCGTGCTAAATTTCACTGGGAAATTGAGGTGCGACCATGCTGCGTTTTGCGCTGTTTCATGTCGCAGCCACTATGCCTACCCACGCAAGTGAGGTACCAGTTTTTTTCGGGAGACCTGGGGGCACGCTGGGTGGGTCGAAATTTGTTGATCCACGCAGATTCCAGAACTTTCCATCACAGAAATGTGAGGAAAATGTGTTTTTTTGGTCAAATTTGTATGTTTGCAAGGGATTCTGGGTAACAAAACCTGGGGGTAGGCAGACGAGTCACCCCATCCTGAATTGCCCTGGGTGTCTAGTTTTCACAAATGTATAGGTTTGCTAGGTTTCCCTAGGTGCTGGCAGAGCTACGGCGCAAAATCAAAAGGTAGTCTTTTTGTCCGAATCGTGCTAAATTTCACTGGGAAATTGAGGTGCGACCATGCTGCGTTTTGCGCTGTTTCATGTCGCAGCCACTATGCCTACCCACGCAAGTGAGGTACCATTTTTTTCGGGAGACCTGGGGGCACGCTGGGTGGGTGGAAATTTGTTGATCCACGCAGATTCCAGAACTTTCCACCACAGAAATGTGAGGAAAATGTGTTTTTTTGGTCAAATTTTTATGTTTGCAAGGGATTCTGGGTAACAAAACCTGGGGGTAGGCAGACGAGTCACCCCATCCTGAATTGCCCTGGGTGTCTAGTTTTCACAAATGTATAGGTTTGCTAGGTTTCCCTAGGTGCTGGCAGAGCTACGGCGCAAAATCAAAAGTTAGTCTTTTTGTCCGAATCGTGCTAAATTTCACTGGGAAATTGAGGTGCGACCATGCTGCGTTTTGCGCTGTTTCATGTCGCAGCCACTACGCCTACCCACGCAAGTGAGGTACCATTTTTTTCGGGAGACCTGGGGGCACGCTGGGTGGGTGGAAATTTGTTGATCCACGCAGACTCCAGAACTTTCCACCACAGAAATGTGAGGAAAATTTGTTTTTTTGGTCACATTTTTATGTTTGCAAGGGATTCTGGGTAACAAAACCTGGGGGTAGGCAGACGAGTCACCCCACCCTGAATTGCCCTGGGTGTCTAGTTTTCTAAAATGTATAGGGTTGCTAGATTTCCCTAGGTGCTGGCAGAGCTACGGCGCAAAAACAAAAGGTAGTCTTTTTGTCCGAATCGTGCTAAATTTCACTGGGAAATTGAGGTGCGACCATGCTGCGTTTTGCGCTGTTTCATGTCGCAGCCACTATGCCTACCCACGCAAGTGAGGTACCATTGTTTTGGGGAGACCTGGGGGCACGCTGGGTGGGTGGAAATTTGATGATCCACGCAGATTCCAGAACTTTCCACCACAGAAATGTGAGGAAAATGGTTTTTCAAATTGTTATGTTTGCAAGGGATTCTGGGTAACAAAACCTGGGGGTAGGCAGACGAGTCACCCCATCCTGAATTGCCCTGGGTGTCTAGTTTTTTAAAATGTATAGGGTTGCTAGATTTCCCTAGGTACTGGCAGAGCTACGGCGCAAAAACAAAAGTTAGTCTTTTTGTCCGAATCGTGCTAAATTTCACTGGGAAATTGAGGTGCGACCATGCTGCGTTTTGCGCTGTTTCATGTCGCAGCCACTATGCCTACCCACGCACGTGAGGTACCATTTTTTTCGAGAGACCTGGGGGCACGCTGGGTGGGTGGAAATTTGTTGATCCACGCAGATTCCAGAACTTTCCACCACAGAAATGTGAGGAAAATGTGTTTTTTTGGTCAAATGTTTATGTTTGCAAGGGATTCTGGGTAACAAAACCTGGGGGTAGGCAGACGAGTCACCCCATCCTGAATTGCCCTGGGTGTCTAGTCTTCAAAAATGTATAGGTTTGCTAGGTTTCCCTAGGTGCTGGCAGAGCTACGGTGCAAAAACAAAAGGTAGTCTTTTTGTCCAAAACGTGCTAAATTTCACTGGGAAATTGAGGTGCGACCATGCTGCGTTTTGCGCTGTTTCATGTCGCAGCCACTATGCCTACCCACGCAAGTGAGGTACCATTTTTTTCGGGAGACCTGGGGGTTAGCTGGGCGGGTGGAAATTTGTTGATCCACGCAGATTCCAGAACTTTCCACCACAGAAATGTGAGGAAAATGTGTTTTTTTGGTCAAATTTTTATGTTTGCAGGGGATTCTGGGTAACAAAACCTGGGGGTAGGCAGACAAGTCACCCCATCCTGAATTGCCCTGGGTGTCTAGTTTTCTAAAATGTATAGGGTTGCTAGATTTCCCTAGGTGCTGGCAGAGCTACGGCGCAAAAACAAAAGGTAGTCTTTTTGTCGGAATCGTGCTAAATTTCACTGGGAAATTGAGGTGCGACCATGCTGCGTTTTGCGCTTTTTCATGTCGCAGCCACTATGCCTACCCACGCAAGTGAGGTACCATTTTTTTTGGGAGACCTGGGGGCACGCTGGGTGGGTAGAAATATGTTGATCCACGCAGATTCCAGAACTTTCCACCACAGAAATGTGAGGAAAATGTGTTTTTCTGGTCAAATTCTTATGTTTGCAAGGGATTCTGGGTAACAAAACCTGGGGGTAGGCAGACGAGTCACCCCATCCTGAATTCCCCTGGGTGTCTAGGTTTCAAAAATGTATAGGTTTGCTAGGTTTCCCTAGGTGCTGGCTGAGCTACGGCTCAAAAACAAAAAGTAGTCTCTTTGTCCAAAGAACGTAAAATTTCACTGGGAAATTGAGGTGCGACCACGTTGCATTTTGTGCAGTTTCCTGTCGTAGGCACAAGGCCGACCCACACAAGTGAGGTACTGTTTTTATCGGGAGACCTGGGGGAACGCTGGGTGGGTGGAAATTTGTTGATCCACGCAGATTCCAGAACTTTCCACCACAGAAATGTGAGGAAAATGTGTTTATTTTGTCAAAATCTTAGCTTTGCAAGGGATTCTGGGTAACAAAACCTGGTGGTAGGCAGTCGAGGCACCCCATCCTGAATTCCCCTGGGTGTCTACTTTTCAAAAATGTATAGGTTTGCTAGGTTTCCCTAGGTGCCGGCAGAGCTAGGGTGCAAAAACTACAGGTAGGCACTTTGCCAAAAAAGGGTCAATTTGTAACTGCAAAATTTAGGTGTGACCACGTTGCATTTTGCGCCGTTTCCTGTCGCAGGCACAAGGCCGACCCACACAAGTGAGGTACCGTTTTTATCGGGACACTTGGGGTAATTCAGATTTGTAAATCAACTGTTATTACCAATTGAGCTTTCATGCATTTCTCCCTTTCAATGAAAGACATTGTGTAAAAAAAAACTTTATGAAAAATGACCAATAATTGTCATGCTAGTATGAGTATTCCCAACTTTGAAAATGTGCAATTATATACTGTTTCTGAACTCTATAATTTGTACCCAATTCAGAAATACATAGGTGTCTTTCATACAGATTATTCCATGTATACATTTTCCAAGACAAAGTGCACTATACCCAGTAAATGAAAAAATACCATTGCAAGTTGCTGCTCAGTTTTTGGATCTGGGTTCGTCGGGTTCTTGGTGCAACTACAAGTCCTATATATCCCCACAACCAGGAAGGTCTAACGAATGTAACAGTATATTGCTTTCCAAGAGCTGTCAAAATTAGAAAAAGTTATAGGTGAAAACGTTGAGACAAAAGGCTGTTTTTTTCAACAAAATTTCAAATATTCCAATATCTAACTGTTAGTTTCTATAACGAAACCTTCATGGATTTAGACAAATGACCCCTTTCTGAATTCAGTATTTTTTCTACTTTTCAAAAATGTAAAGCTTACAAACAAGGATCCATTATTGCTTTCAAACTCATTTCTACCATTAACTGGAAGGAGGTGGAAAGCTCTAAAAATAGCAAAAATAGGCTATGTCCCAGAAAAATGCCAAAACTGAGTGAAAAATTTCGGTTCTCTGACAAAAGACTGTCATTCCCTGAAAGCTGAGAAAATGGAAATTTCAGCCCCACAAACCCTTTTGTGATACCATTTTCAGGGAAAAACCCAGAGGCTTTCATTTGTAGCCCGTTTTTCCCATTTTTCTGAAAAAAACAAAAAAATCACTATATTTTGGTTAATTTCTGGGACCCCTCCAAGGGAATCCACAAACCCTGGGCGCCTTTAGAATCCCCATGATGTTGGAAGAAAAGGACGCAAATTTGGCGCGGATACCTTATGTGGTCAAAAAGGTACAAGGGCCTAAGCGCGCACTACTCCAAAACGCCAAAAAAAGGCTTAGCACAGGAGGGGAAAAGGCCTAGCAGCGAAGGGGTTAAACACACACACTATTCAATACTATACACCAATTTACAAATATACATAAGCTGTTGGAAGTACTTTGTGACATTGCATAACATCTCCACCCCTACCGCAGGGGGGTGGGGTCTAGTACTACCATTCCCATGTATGCACATCATCTTGCCGCCAATGCAGTTAGTTCAACATAACCTGGAGCGAGGGCCCTGTGCACTGGCACCATCCCGGTGGCGATCCACCTCATCACCTCAACAAGCATTTAAAAAAGGCAACCCTGCCTTGGTGAAACAGAACCCTGAATGAGCATTTCCTACTGACCATGAAGTATACACCTCTACATCTTAAGGGCTAGCAGAATGGGTTCTTCACCTAAGCGCAGCAGCAAGAATACATGTTAAAGCATCACTTTAGAATGATAGTACTCATCACATTAGTTGGACATTAGAATGCATTGCAACAACAGCCCCTAAAGGCATCACAGATGAATTCATAGGATTAAGCATATACAGCCAAACCCCCTAGCAGGAATGTTTAACAACATAACCCCACTTTGCTTATGACATCACCTTACATGATACTTCACATTACACATGTGAACTTTAGTCTCGCTAAAAGAATTTACTGTTAGTAAATGCATTTCTGTTGCAATTACACCTCTTCACCTCCAGGAGATACCCTCCTCCAGACATCTCCAACTCAGCCCTTCACTCTTTAATGCACTTCTCAGTACACCCCCAGCTGTAGATCAAAAGTTCCAGCCCAGGAGATGATGAAATGTTAGCTGAGCCCTTGAGGAGTTATTCTTTTCAAGTCCCCATGAGACTTAGGGAGGGACTTCCATTTTTGTGCTGGGGAAGACTGCACTTCTCAAGCAGTCCCCCCTGCACCTTTGCACCGGTGTGGTGGTGACCCCGTTCTCCTGAGGCCACCACAAGCAGAGAAAACCGTTGGTTGCCCTTGCAGGCCAGTCGTGGCCTGCAAGGCATTATGGGACTTCTTGCATTTTTGAACAGCGGCTCTCGCGCTGCTCCGGGGAGAGCCGTGATGTGGGCCTCCGGCCACTGGGGACTTCCGTTGGAGGGTCCGGTCCCACCTGGAGCCCTAGGTAAGCGCTACGGCGGTGGGAGCCCACCCCCGGCCGCTCATGCCCATTTTCGGGGGCCCTGTCCCACCTGGGCCCCTTTGCGTGTATACGGATCCCGGTACCACCCACGACCCCCGCAGGCTCTCCAGGTTGGAGGGCAGCCCGGGAAGCCCACCCCTGGCTGCCCCCGCCGGCTCCCCGGCTGGTCAGCACTGTCGCGTTCTGCCGCGGGAGCTGGCTTGGCAATTCTGGTCTGCCCGCCTCCAGCGGGCAGACACGTCTTCATCCGCCAGTCCGGCAGGACCTCGGGGGAGTGCTGCGGCACTCCCCTGGCCTCCTCCTTCTCTTCGGGGCCCGGGATGGGGTCATGGGCCCCTGGATATCTTCGGGGGGCACAACTGCGCTCTCCTCCATCCCGGTCACTTCGGGGCCCAGAGATGGGGTCCCGGGCCCCTCCTCCTCTTCATGGGGAGCGCAACGGCGCTCCCCGGCTGCTCTTTGTCGGGGAGGACCTGGGTGGGCTCCTGGCCCCCCATGGGGGATAAGTTCACAGGGAGCGCAACGGCTCTCCCCGACTTTGCTTCGGGGCCTGGGCATGGGGTCCCAGGCCCTCAAAGACCTCTCTGTGGGGGCGCGATGTTGCTCCCCACCTCCACCTCAACACACAGGGCCCGGAGTTGGGATCCCAGGCCCCCGAACCTCCTCGGGGGCGCGACGGCGCTCCCCTCCATCCACAATCCGCTGTGGTCAGGGTGGGCTCCTGGCACCCAGCTTGGGTCAATTTCACAGGGAGCGCGACGGCGCTCCCCGTTTTCTCTTCTTTTTGGGGGCAGCCCCCAGGACCTGACCCACCCCGGGGCATATCCAAGACCGGCGGCGGAGCCCCATGTGCTTCGTCATCGGTCTGCCAGAGGTCAAAGGTCGTCTACCTTCTGGGGGCCATTTCTCAGACCCCAGGGGGACCGATCTTCGCAAATCTGGCCTCTTCTTGCTCCTGGTGGCGCACCCCAACCCTTGGGAGTACTTTCCTTCTCCCTCCTGGTCTCACGGAGGGTGGATTCAGCAGGGAGCTGTCTTCATTGGCTACCTGCGCCATCTTTTCGCCTGCTCTCTTCCTGGGCCTCTCGTCTCCCGGCGCACAAGCCCCTGCTTCTGCTCACTGGTCCTGGACTCTTCTCCCGGTGCTGCTCAGGATCCTGTGGGCAGTCAGGGGGTTCCTCCTTCCAAATGCCCATTGCACCAGGCTCCAGCACCCTCTGCCTCAGCAGACCACACCCCAGAGAGAGCTTCTCTTCCTGTGCAAACACTTTTTAAATTTGGGCAGGGGGCTGGCAGGAAGTCTCTGTTGGCCCTATCACACAGCCACACATCACTTCCCTGCCCCGGATCCCTCCTTCCTGCCCAGGCCTCTAGGTTGGATCAAGATGGCGTCGTCCAGGGTCTCTGGCGACATGGTCTCTAAAAAGCCCCTTCCCCCCGGGCTGCCTTCTCCCTGGTGCAGCCTGGGGCCTGGCACCCAGTGATAGCTGCTGATGGATGAGCCTGTAGCTTCACCCATCTTCTCTTCCTTGGAGAGGAGGCCTTAGCTCGTGGAAGAAAGGTTATCAATCCAGCCTGCTGTGGTCAGCCCTCAGCCAGGCCCTGGTTATGGCTGACTCAGAGAAATATGACATTTGTGGATGACCCAAAAGTAGTACAAATAGGACTTTGGACTCTGCAGAATACTTCTTCTCACACTGGTTACAGTGGACTTTAGTGCATGTCTGTAATCTGTAGGCCTTAGGAAAGTTAATCTAGTCCATGGGCTCCACATCCCCATAGGGGAATAATGAAGTGAAAAACAGTAAAATACACTGACATTCCTGGCCATGTTTTTTCCCAGTGTATAAAGCCTATCCCATATCACCATCCCATTCTGCATAAGGCCTACCACACCAGTCTATCTGCACCTGCTCTTTGGCTGCGCTCACTAGGAATCTCCCCTGCGCAGCCCCTACACGTGTGCACACACATGTACACATGTGTCTGCATGTAACCAGCCCGGTGTCCCTTACTCCAGCTGCTGTGCAGTGGCCTGGTCAAGCCAGGGGGACACCAGTAAAATCCCCATGCAGTATTGTTTTACTCAGTTAATAAATTACCATACTAGTCACACTACCCAAAATCTGCTACATAATTTACACTTTCCAATAAAAATATGAACTTACCAACCATCACCTGATGATTTCTGCATTCTGGCCTTAAAAAGGAAGATTTTCCAACATGGTGTGAATATTCGGTGATGTGATTCAATATTTGCCACAAAATTGTTATGGTTTTCTATTCAAATTCATGTTTATTTTAGTGTTCCAATAGCAGCATTGTTTCAAGAGAGCACCCTTTGTTAAGAAGAACAAACATTTTTTTAATCTATTTTAATGATCTAATATCTTGAACCTTAAAGTGTCTCAGAGTGAAACAGATTCATGATATAGGAAAGAAGAGTATTATGTAGTAAGGCTGGTAAGGCTTCACTATGCAACACTCTTTAAATGCCCCAAAGAAGGTCCTTGGATTCACAATAATAATTCCTTAGCTCAGTCCTAGTAGTGTGGAAAAGGGCAGTGTGGCATTATGGATTTTAGAATAAAAAATAAATTAATGCAAATTAATATTGCAAAACTTTAGCATTGTGGTCAATGGTAAAAAGCTCTAGTGACAATCGGTCTCTTTCAGGTTGAGTTGCATGGAACCCACTGGGGGTTAAGGTGATGTGGGTCCCAGGGCCAAGCCACAACTGTCAATTCTACTTTACCTGGCTCGAGAGGCCCGAGTGCAGAGTTGTCCTGGCTGTCCTTGGTGCTGAAGTGGGACCTGCGGAGCAGCTGGTTTTACTGCTTAGATGGTGCTGGCAGGGAAATAGGTGCAAAAAGACAATAACAGGGCCACTGAGGTAGTCGGTTGAAGGTGCTGTGGAGTTCCATCATGCAGGGCCGGACTGGCCGTAGCGGGCACCGGACGTTTCCCCCAGTGGGCTGCCAGGGTGGGGGCTGGTTTTGGACCCCTGGGGGTTGAGGGGGGGGCATTTTTGTTATCCAGTCCGGTTTTGTAGCATACCTGCAATATCGGTTCCCTGTAACAAAAGCAGCTACAGTGTTTGCCACGCACACCCACCCCCCATCCCCGTGACCGGACTGACTCAATTGCCAGGGCCGGTTGGCATTCCCAGTCCGGCCCTGCCTTCGTGGTGTAGTGTCGAGTAAAAGGGTTTGTTGCCAGACTGGCCACCAGCAATCCTTGCGGCGGTAAGGTAAGCAAGATGTTATTACAATATCTGGAGGTTTGGGGGAAAATGGTAGCCACCTGAAACTTGCTGGAGGTCAGGACTAAGTTTCCTACAGTGGACTGGACCATCTACTTTTGGGTAATCAGTTGGAGGGCCCGAGGGGCAGCAATGTTTTGGTTCCGATATGTTGTTTTTATCTGCAGACTGTAGGCGACTAGTGCCACTAGTCCAAGGGAGTCTGAAGTTGCCTTTGCCTCTCACAGAGTTCCCTCTGTCTGGGGGAATTAACCTTTGGTCTGGGACATGTAGAAGTTGTGCAGTATCAGGATGGTTTCCACAAGTGCAGAGTATCACACCTTTGTTTTGTGCTGGTCCTGTTGTCGCAGACTCGGGCCTCATCTGTATGCACTGTTGCAATTTGAACCAGAACTGAGGTTCTGGGGCCAGGTGTTCCCCTTTACATTCTAGATTTCGGTGAGTTTGGGGTACAAGTGGGCAATGGACTACTAGCCCTAGCAGCTAATCTGCCCCTCAGGTGACCACATGCATGTGTGTCACCTTCGCTACCCAGAAACCTCTACTGTGCCACTTTTTAAAATGGCAGAAACCTTCCTTAGCTGTACAGTGTAGGTAGCTCATTCTAGGGGGTCTTGTTAGCCTTCTGGGGGTGTTCAACACTTGACTACATCATTTTCCCACTTGCCTGGTTGCAAACGTGCCTGGGGCAGTGAGACCGCTGTTTCCTTCTTTAGGAGGGAGCCTGTATGCACATCAGAGGTGGTGTAAGCTTTGAAGCTCATCACCTTGATGTGCCACTTCACTAGTTATCCTGTCAGGGAAAGAGGTGTCATAGGCTTTCCATCCAGGCCATTGTTTCTGACTCCTGGAAGAGTTCACATTTCCTAGCAGGGGTCTGACTCCTGTCGTGGCGGCAGCAGCTGCGGGCTGCCAGCCAGAGCACAGGAAAGACTGGGGCTACCAGGTGGGCAAGCGCTAAGGTATCCACTTGGGTGC